>NC_068355.1:202581097-202710251 GCF_020536995.1 Dreissena polymorpha
CGCTACTCCGGATAATACACTTGTTAGAATGCTTTTTTTTACGTAAAAAAATAATTTACCCTGCTTTGTTTTGTTTACCTTTTTATCATTATTTTCGGATGGCTTTTCTGGACGAAATGTGAATGAATTTTTGTAAATTTTTGTACCGGTATGATGAAAATCATATCGCAATACAATATGCGGATTGCGTATTGCGATATATACCGATATACCGGTATATTGTTGCATCACTATTAACTCTAGGACCAAGCTACCACATTTTGTAAGTAGTGAGGTATGTAGTCCTCTACAAGTTTGCTCAAATTATGCCCCGGGGTTAAATTTTAACCAGCCCAGGGGTCACAAAATTGTCATGGTGCTTAATAGGGCCTATATTTAAGTATTTGCACATGCTGAGAAATATTGTTTTAGCCTTTTTTTTAGCAGTGGAGCGATACAGGGCCTCGTGGCCCTCTTGTTTATAAGAATATGTCAAAATGGGCAAAAGTTCAGGGACAATACTGTCTAATGCCCTTTTAAACAACTCTGTGTGAATGCGGCTGTAGTATATTTTCTCTGTAAATTTACAGCGAACACATAATGTCATCATCATAAATGTATTGCTTACATGTATATAAATATGTTACGAGGTCTACCCGGTATTTATACAAATTAACACCTGGATATTTATGAAAACAACCATCTCCTTGTAAAGTGTAAAGAGAGAAGGCATTTGTTCACCAGTAACATTATGTTCATGACAGGTAATAAAACAGAGAAACATGAAAATTCAGTTCCCAATTCATAGAGTTTTTAAAAGTTCAACTTTGCTTAAGTAATAATGCATCAATGTTGATTCTAATGAAAAAGAGTAATCATTTATGCCTTAAACTGTTCTGCTGTCCAGAAGCAAGGACGACATACACAATTGACAAGCTTTACAACATTTATAGTTTTAGTTACTTAACAATCTAAATAAATGTCCATTCTAAGTTTGCTGTCGTATTCTTCCCTTAAATCATACATGTTTCTTGCATAATTGAATGTTCATGTCCATGGATCACAATGTATATAGAAACAAACATTATTTTGAATTTCTTTCACAGTTATATATTTAATATTAGGTTAATTTTGGGATACACTAAAGCAAATATTAACATTTGTCTCAAAATGGATCATCCTCTGAAGCCCCCGATGGGATTCAAACCCATACCTCTTCCTCTGGAGAGGAAAGTATTCTATCTTAAAATACAAGGGCATGTAAGAGGAAAACTAGCAATTTCAAAGGACGTTTTCACATATTAGACATGTATTGAAGTTTGTTATTAAATACTTTAAATTGATAAGTCACAAAATCTAACTATAACATAAGAACTCCCCAATTTTTTTTTTTCATTATAGACTCTATGCTATATTGATAAATGCAAACATTGGATCTAAAAAGCTGCAATAAAAAGACAAGAATAAAAATATAGAAGTAACCCTCAAACGGGCTTGAACCATAGCGCATTGACCCCATGGAGTAAAAGTCTACCGTTTAGACACACTCGGCCATCCATACTTAACAATGAGTGATGTGTTTCATACTTTATCATGTTTATGTAAGCAATCCTCGTATCTCACAAAATTCAAAATATAACGAAAACAGTCGATTTAATTTTAAATTTACTCGATGTCAATACTATAAGTACTCCTATCAGTATGTCAGTAATGGCATCTTTAAATTTTAACAAGTTTTTAAGTACGTTGTGGGAATTCACAGATCTACATTAAATTATTGCTTAAAGAATGTTATCTTGAAAAAGACGAGCTTAAAGACACATTTTAATTTTTCCTCTTTACGAGAAGGCCGCCATCTTGTTTTCTAAAGTAGTTCCAAATCCAATATGCCGGCCGCCTACGTACATCAGAGAGACGGTGTGGTGTAGCCCACTGTCCGATGCGTTCAGATTGATTCCATTGTGTACACACCGGTCTTACTGACCTGTTACTATCGCGAAAGGAATAGCACTACTTTTTCAACATGGCTGCCGATTGACATCATCTCAGTTTGTCAACGTTCAAGGTAACAATATGAGTATACTGATTGTCAGTTACAATCATGTAAGTTGTAGTTAATATGATTATAGGTGCTACCTAATTTACGGGCAAAAGCTTTTTAAGTTTTTTTGATAACCATGTATCAGGGTTCGACACTAAGGCACGTCCGACAGACATTGTCTAGTAAGATCGGTGGTCGGGCTAGTAAAACTGCGGGCTAGCTTGTCCGACTGGTCGTACATAAAAAATCTATACTAATTCATGTAACTGTTACTAATTGCTGTGAAAACTTTATTTTTAATGGGTTAAATTACTCTCGTATCCGTTATTTACATTATAACAAAACTAGTGTATATAAATAAAACGCGGAGCATTCACATGATTCATCGCTATTTTTAGACACAAAGGAGAGCTTCCTGCAGAAATTGCTTGTTTCCATTGGTCAAGGGGTAATGCATATTAATGATTTTTTGCAGTGTTGTAAACTGAAGAGCATGATTTTATGACTTCTATCGAAAATCGGTATCGTCAATGTAAACATTTTTGCGTAGCAGACAAGAGAATGTAATTTAAAGATTGGCTTTGTTCAAGTTCGGCTTTTCGTCCGACAAATCAGTAAATAAAAAAGAATCCGACGCTTAAACTGACATGAAACTTTAATATGAAGAAACAAGAAAACGTCAATTGTATCCTAGATGGAAAATCGAGTCAGCTCCCATGGCTTGACTTTGACGAAGAAAAGCAAAAAAGAGTTTTATTTTATTGTTTTACTCTATGCATCAAAAAAATCTGTTCACTGATTATTTACTGATAAATTCTGATTAAACAGTTACATGACACAATTGTGTTAATTTACTATGTCATTTATGGTCTAGTAGACATCAGGTTTGGGCTAGTACATTTTAATTTAAGAGGAGCTGGTCCGACGGTCTTGCTGTAAAAAAAGTTAATGTCGAACCCTGGTATTATTATTAAATATATGGACATGATGTGTTCAAAATATGATAATTGTTGCAATAATTTAGTAATGCATCCAAAAAAATCAATCTCTTAAAACGAGTTACATGTTCCAAGCTTGAAGATCTAGCATCATATATATTTTTTGTTTTCTAGCCACAGGAATTTATAGCTGGTTCGATGTCTGTGGTATAGTGGATGGGGTGTCTGCTAACTGGCTTAGTCACTGGGAGGTCTCTGTATTGATCCTTTAAGTGGGAGCATTCTTTAGATAACCCTAAAGACATACTATGGCGTACCATTTGGGTTGAAAGTCAAGAATACCTACACGTTAAAAGAGAAATGTACGTCGAAGTACAATAGTACGTCGACATGAATATAAAATACACTTCCAAGTATATATTTGTACGACTAAGTACAATTTGAACTTTGAGATACATGTTTGTACTTCTACGTACACATTTTCTGAACAGCCAATCAAAACACTAGTCTCTTGAGCCGCTTTTCCTTCAGATTTATTCATAATAAATGTTTAAACTTTAGTTGAGGACAAAATGAATAAAAATATCAGAATGTCAAAATAACGTCACATAGAAGTTTCAAGTATTTAATGCATTGAAATAGATTATATACAAATTTGAAGAAGATTCAATTGTTACCTTTTTAAAATTAAAATTGTTCAGCATCTTGTGCGTCTGAAATGATCATGCGGGGCGGGAGTATCACGACCGTTCCAGCGCATTACTGTGTTGGAAATTCCCAACGGTACCAGTTCCAAGCATTAATGGGATAAATAATGTATTATAAACTCCCCGTTGGTGGTATTTTGTGATAACCATAACTTGCATAAGTCAGAGGTTAATTCCGCCACGCCAGGTCAATAAATATGCACAATATCTATGAGTTAGCGGTCGATAGTTGCATAATTTGGGTATTAATTATAATAATAATAATGTTTCATAAATACGCACAATATCTATGAGTGAAGCGGTCGATTGTGGCATAATTCGGTATAAATAATAATAATAATGTTCAATGTCAAAAATCTCTAAAAGCAACAGATGTAAGGTGTCTTCTGATTGGCTAACCTCAGGGTCGGTGAAAAATTGTACTCGAAGTACATTTCTCGATCTACTTAGTAGGTCTTGCAGACTTTCGACGTCATGGTACGTCATATAGACACTAAGTACTGGTCCTACTCAGGAAACAGTTTGTTTCATCAAATGTCTCAATTCAACTTGACAGCTTGCTAAAGCAGTTGCATTTAGCATACAGTACACTGATTTAACATAATCAAAATCATGTGATGTGTCAAATCAATTTTGATTGACAAATTTGACAGGATTTTTGTTTAATCCAATAAGTTTTAGACTGTCAAATAACACACACTACGTATTGAAAGCCATACCTGGAGCTTTCGTCTGTATATCACTGACTTCATCAGAGAATGATTTCTACTGTTGGGAAACGTTAACACCACTAATTGTCTTCTTATTTATTATCAATGTATAATTATGTGTAACAGCATAACACCATACTTGATTCGCAATTAAAATATTTAATAAATACAGGTATCTTGCAGGTTTCTAATTTTCTTTCGCAAACTATTGTTGAATAGTTTAAATTTTGTCGCCACTAAAAAACTAGCCATTTTGTAGCAATTCTAAAATCACAGTCTAAACTGCATACACTTAGCTCTATAGTTACAATATGAATGCAAATATTAGAATGGCAATGCATCATGTTATATAATCCATTTTTTTTTATTTAAACATTCAAATAACACATAACACAGTACATATATAAAAAGGTATGTGGTATTGTGTGGAGATACAAAACACTTCACATCATTTATTTGCACATAAAATAATAGTTACAAAATAAGTAAAACTAAAACACAATCATCAACCTACATTTCAAGAATATTTACGTATATGAAATTACTAAGTGGTGTTATTGTATTACCTTTTACAAAATTAACATTGCTGGTTTTGTACTAGCCATAAAACATTTATCATGGATTAACAAGTAACAACCAATTTATTAATTACCCAATAGAACGGAAATCATATTAATTACATTATGCATTTACTAACAGCTATTTGCTACTGTTTAGAATTACACTATCTTACTAAAAATGATCACAGTGTACTTA
The DNA here is from genome assembly GCF_020536995.1 of Dreissena polymorpha. Taxonomy (NCBI): domain Eukaryota; kingdom Metazoa; phylum Mollusca; class Bivalvia; order Myida; family Dreissenidae; genus Dreissena; species Dreissena polymorpha. Next base: position 202,586,229 of record NC_068355.1, read on the forward strand.
GTGCTTTTACATACTTGTGGTAAGTTTTGTATTACTAGTTTGACAATTATCGGCAGACACTTGTCGATATACAGACAAAATTTGCATGGGAACTTCCATTTTTTTTCAGCATAATTGCCTTCAAATTGTTATTATAACAACCCTTTGAAATTGTTTGCACATCTGATCTTATTATACAATAGCTGATTTTTGTTTATAGATAGACATATATAGACTTTTCAAAGTTCTATAAAAGTTCACACATGTTCCATCCAAGTAAACAAGCAGAACCATAAGATCACCACAGATAATAACTGTGTGTATAGCTTGGAAATTTGATAAATCAGGAATCCCTCCTTTGTTGATTTCTGTAAACCAAAACTGTCAGTTTGCTGGATAGAATGGCTTGTATGATGCTCAGCTCTTGCCTTCGGCTTCGCAGAACAGCTTCTAAAAACGGAAAACCAACAAATATCGTAAAATTTGATCAATAATGCAGACAATTTATAAATGTCTTGTTTTTTGTTGATTTCGAATCTGGAAGATTTTTTACGTAAGATTGTAGTACGAAAATCCAACGGTATCGGGATTTTGTGGTTTTAGGCCCTAAACTAATTATAGTGATATGTAACCTTTCGGGATATCGGTAAAGTGCGAGCAGACGAGGTGTAAATACGTTAAAAATTAAAGCTAAAAGACTAAAAAGTTAGATCGGAATATCTTTAAATTTTGTGAATAAATGTGTTTCTGGTGGATAACAACGACAACTTACCAGAATATTGCTCATAATCACACGTAAAACGTCTTTCTGAGACATTGTGTACACACCGGTCTTACTCACAATAACGAAGTGACGTCACCATCTATGTATAGAATGCTTTCTGAGAGCGAATGAAAATGCGTCACATATTCTGGCAAATAAACAGTAGGGTGTCGTTATTGAAATACCGCGAGAATACTGGAAGAATAGAGATGCCAACTATAATGTTTAAAACAAATAATTTTTTAACAAGCGTTTGTGATTTGTCAGGATAATAATAACAATAAGATATCGAAAAGATCAAAGCAAATAAATTCGACAGAAATCTAAGATTCGGCAATATATTTAAGACGGGTTATGTTCACTTAAATTGTGTTGGGTAAAGACTGTAACTATATGTAGTGAACAGTCTTCGGCTCATACTCACTGAAGAAGAGCATTCAGGGGAGATAATTGAGTAATGACTTAATTCTGGAACGGTTGCGAAGAAAAACAAATAATGCGAGAATATTTAGTGCGATTCGCTACACAATTATGATGTCATTGATATAACTTTTCCTGAGGTATGTATTTACATGTGATTTAGCATATGTCAAAGTGTTTTTGATTTGTTCAAGGCCATAAATAGCATCGCGAAAATATATGTCGCGTGGCAAATTTTTTTGAGACGTATCCATATGTAGTATTCTTATGTAATTTTATGTCTAAATTCCCATATGTATGAACGGTCAACGCCCGCTTCGCGGGCTTTTGCCCGTATTATTTATTGTTGCATACATTGTTTGGCTGTAAGTTTAATTAGATGAAATACGATAAATCACCAATAAAAGCTATTTGATATATTACATTAACTGTCGGTGTCAATGTCATAGTAATGTTATATAGTATTTTACAACAATGAACCACACACATTAAAGCTGTAGTGAAATAAGGTCACTTCCAACAGCCTTGCTGTTGGGCTAGCTCTTGAGTGTCTGACTACCACTCTGGAGGTCGTGGGTTCAATCCCGGCCTGAGCTCAGTATTTTCACATTAATGGCGACGAGGCAAAAAAGAACTGTGAATGCGGGAATGGGTCTGAGCTGTTCAATGGTGTCTGGGAGGGCCATGCGGATGCAAGACATGCTGTAGCGGGGCGAATCTGGGCCTTGAAACATTAAAAAGGGGGAGGAGTGTAGTGAAATAAGGTCACTTCCAACAGCCTTGTTGTTGGGATAGATCTTTAGCGCCGTGGTTAAAGTGTCTGACTACCACTCTGGAGGTCCTGGGTTCAATCCCAGGCCTTTGCTCAGTATTTTCACATTAATGCTGATTGAAGATGTTTTCCCATGTACTAGTAATTATTTTCTCAGATTGTAAAATAATTTATTACAGCAAAATGAGTTGCTATATTGCTCAACATGTATATCACACCTTTATTCTAAACTAAGCATTTACACATTTTCATAGGTTTGAACACATATTCTTATGTGGTACTACATGTAAGTCTCCGAAAGTGGTATGATATTGTACAGTCAGTCCACCAGGTTAGAATAACCCCGCAAAAAACTTTGAATTTTTTTACCACGATAATTCTTTCGGGATTTAGTGTTAATGTGAGAAGATGTAAAATAAAGGGTAAAATTTATTTGTATGATAACAGATTAGGCAAGACAGCATATGCAGTTATTTGTCAAAAATAGCAATTAAAGTTCACCCTTTAGAGAATTATTAAAATCATTTACATAATAATAATATAATTAGTATTTCAAAACATTGTCATGGCATTTGTTATCAATCAGCAAAAAGTTTATTTGAAAATTATAAAGCCTCCTATATCCATATTCACATTTCAAAACATAACTAATTCAATCAGTTCCAGTTAACTTTTTGCTGCATTTATCCCCCTGTAAGCATAATACAAAAGCTTTCTTGCTTAAACTTTGTTGATTTATTCCTTTACCTTAGGTATACCCTACTAAATTTTATCCCTGGGGTCAAATTTGACCCTGCCCCGGGGGTAACAAAATTGAACATATGCTTATATAAGGCCTATTTTGTAAAACTTCAAATATATTCTTTTCCATAACCATCCGGCCTAGGGCTATCAAATTTGGTATGTAGTGAAATCTAATAGTAACACTGTATAATGTGAATTGGGAATAAGACATCAATTTGGGAATAAATTGTGTTTTATCAAAAGTGCATAATATGCATTTTTATCTGTTGTATTTATCTAGTTTTACAAATTATGATTAAAACATATACTTGCATATATAATAGCATCATTTAAATTGATTTTCTTCAAAACTGGATTTTATGTTAATTAAAAAAAAATCCTCATGAAATGAAACTGTGTCAATGCAGCGCATGGACACATTTTAAAATACAATTTAAATGATAAAAATTCAATCACTGTCAATGAAAAAGTCATGGAAAATTTCTTATTAAGCTTAAATTATAGATAATATATTACAAAATATATGTAGATCATGAAATGAAAAGTCTTGTTTGAGAAAATCACCTAAATGATGTCCATTCCCAGTTTGATGTCTTATTCCCAATTCACATAATACAGTGTTTAGTCCTCTACCAAATTTGTTCAAATTTTATCCCTTGGGTCAAATTTGACCCTGCCCGGGGGTCACAAAACTGAACATACGCTTATATGGGGCCTATTTTGTGAAAACTTTTAAAATCTTTTTGTTCATAACCATTGGGCCTTGGGCTACCAAATTTGGTATGTAGTGGCATCTAATAAACCTCTACCAAATTTGTTCAAATAATGCCTCTGGGGTGAACTTTGACCCTGCCCCTGGGGTCACAAAATTGAATAAACGCTTATGAAGCGCCTATTTTGTGAAATCTTTAAAAATCTTACGATGAAACCATTCGTACTACAACTTCCAAATTTGGTATGCAGTAACATCTTATAGTCCTCTACCAAGGTTGTTCAAATTATGACCTTTGGGTCAAATTTGACCCTGACCCGCGGGTCACAAAATTGAACATTATATACGCTTATATCTTGCTTATTTTGTGAAAACTGTTAACATATTCTTATCCTTAACTCTAGGACCAAGGGCTACCACATTTTGTAAGTAGTGAGGTATAGTAGTCCTCTACAAAGTTTGCTCAAATTATGCCCCTGGGGTTAAATTTTAACCAGCCCAGGGGGTCACAAAATTGTTCATGTGCTTAAATAGGGCCTATATTTAAGTATTTGCACATGCTGAGAAATATTTGTTTTAGCCTTTTTTTAGCAGTGGAGCGATACAGGGCCATCGTGGCCCTCTTGTTTATAAGAATATGTCAAAATGGGCAAAAGTCAGGGACAATACTGTCTAAATGCCCTTTTAACAACTCTGTTGACATGCGGCTGTAGTATATTTTCTCTGTAAATTTACAGCGAAACACATAATGTCATCATCATAAATGTATTGCTTACATGTATATAAATATGTTACGAGGTCTTACCCGGTATTTATACAAATTAACCTGGATATTTATGAAAAACACCATCTCCTTGTAAAGTGTAAAGAGAGAAGGCATTTGTTCACCAGTAACATTATGTTCATGACAGGTAAATAAAAAGCAGAGAAACATGAAAAATTCAGTTCCCAATTCATAGAGTTTTTTAAAAGTTCAACTTTGCTTAAGTAATAATGCATCAATGTTGATTCTAATGAAAAAGAGTAATCATTTATGCCTTAACTGTTCTGCTGTCCAGAAGCAAGGACGACATACACAACTTGACAAGCTTTACAACATTTATAGTTTTAGTTACTTAACAATCTAAAATAAATGTCCATTCTAAGTTTGCTGTCGTATTCTTCCCTTAAATCATACATGTTTCTTGCATAATTGAATGTTCATGTCCATGGATCACAATGTATATAGAAACAAACATTATTTTGAATTATCTTTCACAGTTATATATTTAATATTAGGTTAATTTTGGGATACACTAAAGCAAATATTAACATTTGTCTCAAAATGGATCATCCTCTGAAGCCCCCGATGGGATTCAAACCCATACCTCTTTCCTCTGGAGAGGAAAGTATTCTATCTTAAAATACAAGGGCATGTAAGAGGAAAACTAGCAATTTCAAAGGGACGTTTTCACATATTAGACATGTATTGAAGTTTGTTATTAAATACTTTAAATTGATAAGTCACAAAATCTAACTATAACATAAGAACTCCCCAAATTTTTTTTTTCATTATAGACTCTATGCTATATTGATAAATGCAAACATTGGATCTAAAAAGTTGCAATAAAAAAGACAAGAATAAAAAATATAGAAGTAACCCTCAAACGGGCTTGAACCATAGCGCATTGACCCCATGGAGTAAAAGTCTACCGTTTAGACCACTCGGCCATCCATACTTATACAATGAGTGATGTGTTTCATACTTTATCATGTTTATGTAAGCAATCCTCGTATCTCACAAAAATTCAAAATATAACGAAAACAGTCGATTTAATTTTAAATTTACTCGATGTCAATACTATAAGTACTCCTATCAGTATGTCAGTAATGGCATCTTTAAATTTTAACAAGTTTTTAAGTACGTTGTGGGAATTCACAGATCTACATTAAATTATTGCTTAAAGAATGTTATCTTGAAAAAGACGAGCTTAAAGACACATTTTAATTTTTCCTCTTTACGAGAAGGCCGCCATCTTGTTTTCTAAAGTAGTTCCAAATCCAATATGCCGGCCGCCTACGTACATCAGAGAGACGGTGTGGTGTAGCCCACTGTCCGATGCGTTCAGATTGATTCCATTGTGTACACACCGGTCTTACTGACCTGTGTACTATCGCGAAAGGAATAGCACTACTTTTTCAACATGGCTGCCGATTGACATCATCTCAGTTTGTCAACGTTCAAGGTAACAATATATGAGTATACTGATTGTCAGTTACAATCATGTAAGTTGTAGTTAATATGATTATAGGTGCTACCTAATTTACGGGCAAAAGCTTTTTAAGTTTTTTGATAACCATGTATCAGGGTTCGACACTAAGGCACGTCCGACAGACATTGTCTAGTAAGATCGGTGGTCGGGCTAGTAAAACTGCGGGCTAGCTTGTCCGACTGGTCGTACATAAAAAATCTATACTAATTCATGTAACTGTTACTAATTGCTGTGAAAACCTTTATTTTTAATGGGTTAAATTACTCTCGTATCCGTTATTTACATTATAACAAAACTAGTGTATATAAATAAACGCGGAGCATTCACATGATTCATCGCTATTTTTAGACACAAAGGAGAGCTTCCTGCAGAAATTGCTTGTTTCCATTGGTCAAGGGGTAATGCATATTAATGATTTTTTGCAGTGTTGTAAAACTGAAGAGCATGATTTTATGACTTCTATCGAAAATCGGTATCGTCAATGTAAACATTTTTGCGTAGCAGACAAGAGAATGTAATTTAAAGATTGGCTTTGTTCAAGTTCGGCTTTTCGTCCGACAAATCAGTAAATAAAAAAGAATCCGACGCTTAAACTGACATGAAACTTTAATATGAAGAAACAAGAAAACGTCAATTGTATCCTAGATGGAAAATCGAGTCAGCTCCCATGGCTTGACTTTGACGAAGAAAAGCAAAAAAAGAGTTTTATTTTATTGTTTTACTCTATGCATCAAAAAAATCTGTTCACTGATTATTTACTGATAAATTCTGATTAAACAGTTACATGACACAATTGTGTTAATTTACTATGTCATTTATGGTCTAGTAGACATCAGGTTTGGGCTAGTACATTTTAATTTAAGAGGAGCTGGTCCGACGGTCTTGCTGTAAAAAAAGTTAATGTCGAACCCTGGTATTATTATTAAATATATGGACATGATTGTGTTCAAAATATGATAATTGTTGCAATAATTTAGTAATGCATCCAAAAAAATCAATCTTAAAACGAGTTACATGTTCCAAGCTTGAAGATCTAGCATCATATATATTTTTTTGTTTTCTAGCCACAGGAATTTATAGCTGGTTCGATGTCTGTGGTATAGTGGATGGGGTGTCTGCTAACTGGCTTAGTCACTGGGAGGTCTCTGTATTGATCCTTTAAGTGGGAGCATTCTTTAGATAACCCTAAAGACATACTATGGCGTACCATTTGGGTTGAAAGTCAAGAAGACCTACACGTTAAAAAGAGAAATGTACGTCGAAGTACAATAAGTACGTCGACATGAATATAAAATACACTTCCAAGTATATATTTGTACGACTAAGTACAATTTGAACTTTGAGATACATGTTTGTACTTCTACGTACACATTTTCTGAACAGCCAATCAAAACACTAGTCTCTTGAGCCGCTTTTCCTTCAGATTTATTCATAATAAATGTTTAAAACTTTAGTTGAGGACAAAATGAATAAAAATATCAGAATGTCAAAATAACGTCACATAGAAGTTTCAAGTATTTAATGCATTGAAATAGATTATATACAAATTTGAAGAAGATTCAATTGTTACCTTTTTAAAATTAAAATTGCTCAGCATATTGTGCGTCTGAAATGATCATGCGGGGCGGAGTATCACGACCGTCCAGCGCATTACTGTGTTGGAAATTCCCAACGGTAACCAGTTACCAAGCATTAATGGGATAAATAATGTATTATAAACTCCCCGTTGGTGGTATTTTGTGATAACCATAACTTGCATAAGTCAGAGGTTAATTCCGCCACGCCAGGTCAATAAATACGCACAATATCTATGAGTTAGCGGTCGATAGTTGCATAATTTGGTATTAATTATAATAATAATAATGTTTCATAAATACGCACAATATCTATGAGTAAGCGGTCGATTGTGGCATAATTCGGTATAAATAATAATAATAATGTTCAATGTCAAAAATCTCTAAAAGCAACAGATGTAAGGTGTCTTCTGATTGGCTAACAATCAAGGGTCGGTGAAAATTGTACGTCGAAGTACATTTCTCGATCTACTTAGTAGGTCTTGCAGACTTTCGACGTCATGGTACGTCATATAGACACTAAGTACTGGTCCTACTCAGGAAACAGTTTGTTTCATCAAATGTCTCAATTCAACTTGACAGCTTGCTAAAGCAGTTGCATTTAGCATACAGTACACTGATTTAACATAATCAAAATCATGTGATGTGTCAAATCAATTTTGATTGACAAATTTGACAGGATTTTTGTTTAATCCAATAAGTTTTAGACTGTCAAATAACACACACTACGTATTGAAAGCCATACCTGGAGCTTTCGTCTGTATATCACTGACTTCATCAGAAGAATGATTTCTACTGTTGGGAAACGTTAACACCACTAATTGTCTTCTTATTTATTATCAATGTATAATTATGTGTAACAGCATAACAACATACTTGATTCGCAATTAAAATATTTAATAAATACAGGTATCTTGCAGGTTTCTAATTTTCTTTCGCAAACTATTGTTGAATAGTTTAAATTTTGTCGCCACTAAAAAACTAGCCATTTTGTAGCAATTCTAAAATCACAGTCTAAACTGCATACACTTAGCTCTATAGTTACAATATGAATGCAAATATTAGAATGGCAATGCATCATGTTATATAATCCATTTTTTTTTATTTAAACATTCAAATAACACATAACACAGTACATATATAAAAAGGTATGTGGTATTGTGTGGAGATACAAAACACTTCACATCATTTATTTGCACATAAAATAATAGTTACAAAATAAGTAAAACTAAAACACAATCATCAACCTACATTTCAAGAATATTTACGTATATGAAATTACTAAGTGGTGTTATTGTATTACCTTTTACAAAATTAACATTGCTGGTTTTGTACTAGCCATAAAACATTTATCATGGATTAACAAGTAACAACCAATTTATTAATTACACAATAGAACGGAAATCATATTAATTACATTATGCATTTACTAAACAAGCTATTTGCTACTGTTTAGAATTACACTATCTTACTAAAAATGATCACAGGTACTTAGTGCTTTTACATACTTGTGGTAAGTTTTGTATTACTAGTTTGACAATTATCGGCAGACACTTGTCGATATACAGACAAAATTTGCATGGGAACTTCCATTTTTTTCAGCATAATTGCCTTCAAATTGTTAATTTAACAACCCTTTGAAATTGTTTGCACATCTGATCTTATTATACAATAGCTGATTTTTGTTTATAGATAGACATATATAGACTTTTCAAAGTTCTATAAAAGTTCACACATGTTCCATCCAAGTAAACAAGCAGAACCAATAAAGATCACCACAGATAATAACTGTGTGTATAGCTTGGAAATTTGATAAATCAGGAATCCCTCCTTTGTTGATTTCTGTAAACCAAAACTGTCAGTTTTGCTGGATAGAATGGCTTGTATGATGCTCAGCTCTTGCCTTCGGCTTCGCAGAACAGCTTCTAAAAACGGAAAACCAACAAATATCGTAAAATTTGATCAATAATGCAGACAATTTATAAATGTCTTGTTTTTTGTTGATTTCGAATCTGGAAGATTTTTTACGTAAGATTGTAGTACGAAAATCCAACGGTATCGGATTTTGTGGTTTTAGGCCTAAACTAATTATAGTGATATGTAACCTTTCGGGATATCGGTAAAGTGCGAGCAGACGAGGTGTAAATACGTTAAAAATTAAAGCTAAAAGACTAAAAAGTTAGATCGGAATATCTTTAAATTTTGTGAATAAATGTGTTTCTGGTGGATAACAACGACAACTTACCAGAATATTGCTCATAATCACACGTAAAACGTCTTTCTGAGACATTGTGTACACACCGGTCTTACTCACAATAACGAAGTGACGTCACCATCTATGTATAGAATGCTTTCTGAGAGCGAATGAAAATGCGTCACATATTCTGGCAAATAAACAGTAGGGTGTCGTTATTGAAATACCGCGAGAATACTGGAAGAATAGAGATGCCAACTATAATGTTTAAAACAAATAATTTTTTAACAAGCGTTTGTGATTTGTCAGGATAATAATAACAATAAGATATCGAAAAGATCAAAGCAAATAAATTCGACAGAAATCTAAGATTCGGCAATATATTTAAGACGGGTTATGTTCACTTAAATTGTGTTGGGTAAAGACTGTAACTATATGTAGTGAACCAGTCTTCGGCTCATACTCACTGAAGAAGAGCATTCAGGGGAGATAATTGAGTAATGACTTAATTCTGGAACGGTTGCGAAGAAAAACAAATAATGCGAGAATATTTAGTGCGATTCGCTACACAATTATTATGTCATTGATATAACTTTTCCTGAGGTATGTATTTACATGTGATTTAGCATATGTCAAAGTGTTTTTGATTTGTTCAAGGCCATAAATAGCATCGCGAAAATATATGTCGCGTGGCAAATTTTTTTGAGACGTATCCATATGTAGTATTCTTATGTAATTTTATGTCTAAATTCCCATATGTATGAACGGTCAACGCCCGCTTCGCGGGCTTTTGCCCGTATTATTTATTGTTGCATACATTGTTTGGCTGTAAGTTTAATTAGATGAAATACGATAAATCACCAATAAAAAGCTATTTGATATATTACATTAACTGTCGGTGTCAATGTCATAGTAATGTTATATAGTATTTTACAACAATGAACCACACACATTAAAGCTGTAGTGAAATAAGGTCACTTCCAACAGCCTTGCTGTTGGGCTAGCTCTTGAGTGTCTGACTACCACTCTGGAGGTCGTGGGTTCAATCCCCGGCCTGAGCTCAGTATTTTCACATTAATGGCGACGAGGCAAAAAAGAACTGTGAATGCGGGAATGGGTCTGAGCTGTTCAATGGTGTCTGGGAGGGCCATGCGGATGCAAGACATGCTGTAGCGGGCGAATCTGGGCCTTGAAACATTAAAAAGGGGGAGGAGTGTAGTGAAATAAGGTCACTTCCAACAGCCTTGTTGTTGGGATAGATCTTTAGCGCCGTGGTTAAAGTGTCTGACTACCACTCTGGAGGTCCTGGGTTCAATCCCAGGCCTTTGCTCAGTATTTTCACATTAATGCTGATTGAAGATGTTTTCCCATGTACTAGTAAATATTTTCTCAGATTGTAAAATAATTTATTACAGCAAAATGAGTTGCTATATTGCTCAACATGTATATCACACCTTTATTCTAAACTAAAGCATTTACACATTTTCATAGGTTTGAACACATATTCTTATGTGGTACTACATGTAAGTCTCCGAAAGTGGTATGATATTGTACAGTCAGTCCACCAGGTTAGAATAACCCCGCAAAAAACTTTGAATTTTTTTACCACGATAATTCTTTCGGGATTTAGTGTTAATGTGAGAAGATGTAAAAATAAAGGGTAAAATTTATTTGTCAAAAATAGCCAATTAAAGTTCACCCTTTAGAGAATTATTAAAAATCATTTACATAATAATAATATAATTAGTATTTCAAAACATTGTCATGGCATTTGTTATCAATCAGCAAAAAGTTTATTTGAAAATTATAAAGCCTCCTATATCCATATTCACATTTCAAAACATAACTAATTCAATCAGTTCCAGTTAACTTTTTGCTGCATTTATCCCCCTGTAAGCATAATACAAAAGCTTTCTTGCTTAAACTTTGTTGATTTATTCCTTTACCTTAGGTATACCCTACTTTGGGAACATGACCCATACCCTTGAAATTGGGAATTGAAGTGTCAATTCACCCTAAATTGGGTAAATATTATTAGTAAAATTTCTAAGTTAATTGTTATAAAATAGAAACTGAAAACCTATCAGAAAAATGGTTCTTTCAACCTACCAGTCCTTTTTCTACACTGAAAATCTTTTTATTTCTATACTTTGAAAACTGAAACTATCCATTCACCATTGGGAATGTTTTTAGTGGATTTTGGAAAAAAGGTATGTTTTGCCATTGGGAATATGACTGAATAACGGCTATAAAATCAGCATGAAAAAGCCCTGCTTTAACTATGCTGTATTAAGTGTATGCTTAAACATCATTTGTATATAGTTTATCTAACAAACTTGATTTGGCATGCGGTGGTTAATATCCAGTTTGAAGACCACAAGCCTGTGAAAAGGTCATGCTCAGATTTTGTTAATACTATGTTATTGTCTTTTGTAGCCATGGAAACAGCAACTCCAGTAAAGTCAGTGAGGGCCTGTCTAACCTGTAATCGTTCATCTCAAGGACATTTAAAAAAACTTAAGAAATGTAGCTATGCGATCCATACTACTGAAAAAACAGTTTGAATGTCTGGGCTGCAATATTGAAGACCTTGTGAAAGTAGGACATGAGAATCTGTTGGTTTGTGACACATGTTTGAAAATATTGGACAAACTATCAGAAATGAAGTTGAATTTACAAATGAACATGAAAGAACTAAAGAAGAGTGAGGATAGAACAAAGAGATTAATTATGCATTCTGTTTCTCCAGTAGTTAAGAAGTTCAAGGACACAACTGTACCAGTAAAATCTAGAAAAAGTTCAAGGGCACTTTTTAAGATGCCATCTCCATCTCCATCAAGATGTATTGATTCAGTTATTAGTCCAAAATCAGGCAGCATTGATCATTCATACTCTGGTATACCAAGCAAAACAAAAACACAAAGCCTTGACCATTTGTATTCAACAACCGTAAATCAAAATGTAGATCTTAATAATCCATACAGTTTTCATAAGAAGAAAATACTGATGCCTCCTGAAATTACTGTTAACGAAAAGAAAAGTGTCATAACAATATTTGAACAATCATCAAAAGACACTGTAAGTGTTAATACTGTTTTGGAAAAACTTCTTGATCTCCCTTCTGTAAATGAAAGACTATATCTATGTTTATTGCAACGACTATCTGGAGAACTAAACAGGATCTGTGGAACAAAAGACAAAAGTGTTTTAAGGACAAAGGTGTCAGAACTAGAACCTGAAACCTTTTTCAGTGACATTGTAAAAGAAATGCACTTGAAATGTCCGAAGGTGTTGCAGTTTCTGATAACCCTGTCTTGCCCAATGGATCTTGCAGTTCCAGAGAAAAAACATGGTATAGCAGCTATGTATGCACTTGGCATGTACTTACGGAACAACCACATGATTGCCTTTCAAAAAGCTGTTGCTGCATCATGTATAAGATATAATGCAGGGAATGGAGTAAGTATGTTTATTCTGGCCTTAAAACATAAACTGTAACAGGGATATAAATTAGCTTTAGCCCAAATTAGCCATGGCCCCTAAAATGTGTGATGGGCTAGTAAAATTTCAGAGATAACTCCTATATCCACTACACAAACAGATTAAAAGAAAAATGTTGGGCTAATGGATTCAAAATGTTAGTTTATAAGCCTGTGGAATGGTTGGCATTTACATTCTGGATTATGTATGTGTACTTTATTATAAATTTATATCATATTTAACAATGTATTTTATGTGCAGTCATGTTCTTTCCATTTTGCTGTAACAGCTCACACTATTGTGTGAACTTTTTTTAAATGTCTGTTATAATTTCATACAAAAATGTGCACATAATGACGGTATTAAAACATAATTGTAATGTGCATGAAGATTCAATCAATGGTTATCATGAATGCCTGTGATGTATCTGTAGTTTAAAGTCACGCTCCATAGATGGCTTTTTTATATAAATATATATATATTAAACTACTAGTCTACATTGTAGATAAGGTTTCTATTTCTTCTCTTACCAATTTAAAACGGACATATATGTACAATTAGTCATACATGTACCCTAGAACTTTCAAACATACATTTTTTGGTTAATACAAATTAGTTTTAGTTTGAATAAAAATCATTTATGTTCAAAGCAACCTATGCCAATGTCAAACATATTGATTTAGAGTTTATGGAGTGCAGCTTTAAGTGTTGTTAAATATCAAACATTGCTTGAGATTTCAAATTTCATTTCCAGCTCATGGAGTTTTTACACAACCTGGGAATGTCAATACCTACAAAAAGCAAGCTGCCAATGTTGGATGACCTTGGACAAATAAATGGTCGGGATGTAGTTTCTGCTTTGGCTATTGGGAAAACCATCAAAATCACAGTTGATAACATTGACGGGCACATAAAAGCTTATCAGGTTAGGAAGTTAATATGTTTGTAACTTTAATTAAGCTGTATAATTTTATCAATGTTTTACTATTTGTTGCACTTTAACAATATTTAATATATAAATATATATTTAATATATAAGAATAATTTTGATAAAAAAATGAGAAAACAACAATTAAAACAGATAGAGTCTGTACATTCAACAGGAGCAATATGAATTTATTTTCCACAGGTCAGGCTTGGTAGTGGAAACAGAGATTTTCACTACACTCATTGGTCGATCCTTATCGACAGATTTGACCCAAGAGATCTTCAAGGACTGAGCACACAACCGAAACAGATAACTGCCCAAGGACCTGACCCTACCATCTTCTTTTTGTCTTCAAACGAACATGAAGCATTAAGGTATTCATTTATTTTCTCAACTTGATTGAAAGTAGCGCAAATACAACATGTGAGTGAAGAAAAGAACAATAAGAAACAGTTAACCATGTTAATTGAATTGCAACCTTTCTGTTTGTAATCCAGCAATACATTTTCAATTCAGATACTTACATAAGGTAATGTTCATTTTTTATATGTGAGTGTTAGCTCACAAATAATGTAGAGACAATTTTTCAAGTCAGTCTGCATTTAGTACGCTAGGAACCGTTACCACTACCTGTATGGATAACTGCAGTAAAATTAAGCTGACGATCCTAGCCTATCCACCGCATCTGCCTGTTTATAGTCTCCACTGGTACACTACAAAGTGTGTATGTATTCAAAAGTATTTAACAGCTTGTAAGACAACATTGGCCAGTCTAGTGTTTGTCATTGAAATCTGTACATATTGGCTGCTTTCAAGGAAAACGGGGCTTAATGCATGTCATAAAAGATTAGCCTGTGCACACAGATTAGCCTTTGCAATGTGCACAGGCTAATCGAGGACGACACTTTCTGATATTGTGGTGTTTTTTGTTTAAAGAGAGTTTCTGGTACTGGGATGACAATTAATGCATATGCATTAAGCCCTGTTTTCCTAAAATGAAGCTTAAAGCTTTTTATTAATGATTTGAAAAAAACCCACATCTTGACCAGTGCTTTAAGACAAGCTCTTTATAAATTTGAATGGGTTGTGGTCATTTTAAACTTGCGATATAAAAAGCTATAACATAATTTTGAAAACTGAGTTGCGTCTAAGATTATACAACAGCAATGCCGAACAAATTCAGTGCCTTCAGCGCTTTGATTTTCTTTATTTGTAGGAAAAGATGTACTCAGCTTGTCATGCGGATACTGGTAGAAGAAATACAGCCATTGTCCATGTTTTCTACGGCAACACCTCGTCTTGTGGACCATAAATACAGACAAGTGGTTGATAGACCATCACAAGTTCATCCAATGTTTGTAAGTAGGACAAATAAATATGATTTAATGAATAATGGAATTGGCTAAATGAAAATTTTGTACATTTTGACAATTAACTTCATTATATGTGACCGCAGCTGGGAAAATCAGTCTTGTGGTCAAAAATCACATTTTGACTTTTTGGTTAATTGAGATTCTGTAAACATTGTAGTTTGCAAAAATGACCAACTCTACAGCTTTTTGGTAGGAAAAATGGTCACTTTCTAGAATAAAACACACTTAAAACATTATTCAAACAACAAGCAAAATTGTTTTAAAATAGGAATATTCTTTTAATCAAATACCTGTTAACAATATAATCAAGTAGCAACAGAATAATGGACATGTTAAAAATACACCAATTATGTTGCCATGTTAACTAATCACCAAAATACACAGTATTGTCTTTTTATGCAAATGAATTTACTAATAATAAGTGTTTACTAAAAGTTTAACACTTAAGCAGCACCCTGTATAACTTAAGTGGTCCTAGATATTTTCCTAAAGAATATATATATATATATATATATATATATATATATATATATATATATATACTAGTAAATAGTTAAGAACTAAGCTACATGGATTTTTTTTAATTAGGTGATCATGAAAGACCCAAAGTCATTACCTAATTGTGTTCAGATAATGGACACTATATTAGGAACCATAGAGTCATTATATACATCTGCTGGGAGAGGTATTTAGTTTGAGTTAGACCACAGTTTCCAAGTTCATGTTATTGTTGTTTTTCCATATTCTTTACAGGGCATATTTTTGAGGCCGAAAATTTGACCCCAAAGGTTTATTTTTTCCCTAATTTGAAAACAAATTCCCCCAGAAAGAAGGAAAATGTGCACAACGTGTCATGCTTTTGTTGAAATATTTACATAGTCCGTTTTTATCAATTTCAGTTTGTGTTTTTATGGGGTTTTTGTGTCGGCTCAAAAGTCTCGTCTTTATTTCATTAAAGTCAATTGAAAAATAAGATACTTTACATGGATTTTTAAAATTTTCAACGATGTTTACACTTTCCTGCTTCGCGTACTAGTAAAATATGACGTAATAAGCATGTGTTACGGCCACACTTTTGCTTTGCTTTAGTTATATACAATGTATGTCTAGGGAAAGATCTAAAGTAAAACAGGAGGGTGCTGCAACCTGCTCCTTTTTTGTTCTTCCCTCCTGCCCCTCTGTTCTGGCCAACAAAAAATTATGAAAATATTTAATTTTCCCAAATATTTAATGAAAAATGCAGCAGATGTGCTTTAAACCCTTGATCACATGCATTTGACTAATGAGTACCCTGGATATAGCAAACTAAAAGAAAATTTTTGGTCCAAATTTCCACCCTGCTCCTTTTATGCAGCACCCTGTACCATATCGGATCCTAGATCTTTCCCTAATATGTTGCAACATATTACAGTTTAGTTGCTTGATAAACTGTTTGAAACTCTTTTCAGTTACAATATACATCATTATGTTATACACTATTCCCATTCTACAAAAATATTGGTGTCAGAAATGGTATTTATTATTGCTAATACTAATGAAAATGTTTTACTGGCTTTCTGTTTCACAAACACCATATTAAGCATTTTTGTTTTATATACATAAAGCTCAAAGTTTTCATTTATGAATACAATAACAGAGCGAAAACAAGGAAAAAAGTTAATTGTCTTCTCCATTTATAAGTGTCTCTATTATTCGGAAAAATACGCACATAACACTTAAATTCTTTAATCACAGTGTCCTAAACATCAGGCATACCAAATATATTGTATATCGGTAAAGAAAACATAAACAACTAAAAATACTACAAGAATGTGCATTGAAACAAATTAGTATTTTTATGAAACAAATAAAATGCAACAATTAATTATTTGTTTTGGTTATTTTCAGGTGATGAGTTTAACAACATGGCCAGTATTCCCCTGGGTGGTGATCAGCTGACACGGGTAACATTTGATTCGGCACGCGTTCTGAGATCTGGTACTCACAGTCGAACAGAGAGGTTTGACCAGTTGTCTCCAGTCATCGAAGAACTATTTCATGTTCAGCAAGACTTGTTAGAGGTATGTGAATGGTATCTCTATAGTGACAGTTTTCATATAGGCTAATTCTTGTTTTGTATTAGTCAACTGTTGTTTGAAGATTCTTATCACAAATGCTACAACACAAGTTGTTATCAATATTTTCACTTTTTGAATATCCAAAACATTCCAGCATTAATAGTCTCATGCATTTTGAACTGTTCTTGCAATATTGTATCATTTGCCGCTCTATTCCTGGTCGATTTTTTTCGTATGTCAGTATTGTTATAATACATAACTGCCGTACTTGGTAATCCATCCCTTCCGGCCCGGCCAGTTTCCTGGAAGTACTTTTCGATGGAAGTTGGTGGCTTGTAATGAATAACAGTTCTGATATTTGGTGCATTTAGTCCCATTCCAAGGGCTACAGTTGCAAATATGAGTCTGATCTTCGAATTTTCTTTGCATAGCTCTTTGACTATGTGTCGTTTCATTTTTTCTGTATATGTTTGGTGGTACTGAGCAAAAAGTCTGTTCTCCGGCACGGCATCTCCCACATACTGAAGGTCACCCATTTTTTTCTCAAAGAAAGCATAGACATAGCTTATTACATATGTGTCCGTGTACATGATAGTAAGTTGATATTGATGTTTTTCTTTGATAAGCTGTTCAGCCATAGGAGTAAGGATCTCATCCAGATGGTCTTGTGTGTTTGAAGAAGACGGTCGTTCAGTTTTAATATATTTAATGTTTGGTCTATCAGGATTCATTGCTATTATCTTTGGAGTTTTAAGTTGAAGACTTGCGCATATCTTCTTTTGAGCATCTGGTGAAGCTGTAGCAGTGAACACGAGAACAGGAATGTTAGTAAACCTTGCCAAGAGATCAGAACCTATTCTGCTGAAGTCTTGTCGAAACTGCTGTCCCCTGATATGAAACAAAATGTGTGTTATGTATTTTCAGAAAATCATCAAAACCTTCTACATACCAGAAACAGCTCGTGAAGAGGGATCACTTGCCCAGTACAGAGCAATTCTTCATAGAACAAACGTTAATGGTCAAGTTAAGGCTAATGGATATGAATCACACAAAGACTTCCTCATTACTGTCACTAGGTTTGTACACTTATATGCTGTCATTATAAATTAACATTATCATCATAAAATCCGTTAACTGTGTTGGTTCTTGCTTGAGCAAAATTATAGAAATATATTTTGAATGCCTATTAAGAGATTTACATAGAAAATTGGCACTTCAGTGTTATGCATGACTGTAGTTGTTTGCCATTTGCTATTACCAGCGATTCAACATAATAAATGTTGACACAGTGGTTTCATCATTTAGTATAAGGGCTAACACAGGGTTGTTAGAGTTGGTGATGGCTCAGAGTAATACAATTAACAGTAATGTCTTAGGCCCTGTCATTGTAGCTTTTATTTTATTGTTTGTTAATTATTTTACATCTTTTCAGAGCTCTTGTGATAGAGTTAGCTTGTGAAAGATGGGGGGCTGATTGCAAGACAGACTTGGGGTCTCTGGTTCCGGAAGAAGTGAAGACTTCTAATACCAAAGGGAAGAAGCAGTGGTTACAGGAGCAAGTGACCAAAGTGGTGGATACACTGTTCTGCCCATACTCTGCTCCAAAAGATGCTAAAATATACCTTCGGCGCAGTGGCCATTTGTACTGTGTTACGGTGCCTTCAAAAGATGTCGGGAAAACCATTGATCTTATAATAAATGGTAATTAAATATAAATTCTTAATTCAAACCCATATTTGACCTTGACCTTATTTGGGCTTTGTTTCACAAAACTCACTAATAAACATCCAATCCAGATCATGTGCATTTACTGAATGCCTCGTCTTGATTTTTCTTTGTTTTTTTTATCAAAAATATTATATTATTTCCTGGTATGTGTAACCTTTAATTGGAAACTCGCTTTTTTAACATATATCAGTCTAATCAGTCAGAGGTAAATTACAACTAATTGTATCTTTAAGTTATTTGTTTACGATGACAGCTTTTCTATTGTAAAAATAATTTTGTTTGGCTTTCAGGTGAAGCTGTCCGCATAAGAGTGCCTGAAGATTGTAAAACTGACGAAGCAGAAGATGGTGTGTTTTCATACAGCCTTGGGATTGTCAGAGTTGCAATGGATTTTATCATGTTCAATGATGCAATAAAATCAGGTGATATAGACATGATTACAATTCTTATGAAACGATTCATTCCACTGTTTGTAGGATTGTCATCCTACAAATCAAAGTATGCTATTGAGTGTGTCAACTTCCTTACTAAAACGGAATGCCTGTTGTCAGACTTTGAAAGTGCTAGAGTGAAACTGGGATTGTTGGTCAACAGAAAAGGCCGACCAGGAAAAAACAAACAAGCAGACATGGAACAGGAGAATAATATTCGTCTTGTCAAACACGTAATTAGAGGACTTGGAGCCGGAAAAAGTGATAAAGCTATGCTAAGAATATCGAAGGCAGCACCTGTAATCAGTGCAATGGTAAATGGACTAGAAGGAAGCAAGACACATAAAGATAGACACTCCAGAAAGTCAATATCAGAAGATATTTCAAGATTAGGGGATGCAATTCGAAAAATAAGGCCTTTCAACTATCAGAAGGGTAGACAAATGAATCCTTTCAAGAAAATTTCATCAAATGTGATTGGTGCTGTGAACAAAGACAAATTAAAGGACTTTATAATCAGGCACAGCTCCAGAGCAGTTAATAAGCTTGCTTTTGATGACAATGAAGACTAATAAGGGATGCTGTTAATGCCAATAAGGACTCGTTAAATTGATTTTTGTAGTCAGATCTTCAACACTTATTTTTGCAAAATTGAAAAAAATGTGGGTTTTTTTGCTTTTTGCTATTTGCACTAAAGTTTTGTATCCTTCTTTAACTTAAGTGCACATGAAAATTAAATTGTGTAAAAAACAACATAAAAAAACACACCTGAAGTCTGAGAAATGGTTTATGGCGCTTAATATTAATGGAACATTAATATTGTTTTGTAACCTGTAAAATAAATCATGTGTAAATATTGAGCACAGACCATCAAAAGTTTGATTTTAGCAACCAGCAATTCCTTCTACCAGATGCACAATATTTTGATATTAATTGTTGAAGAAATATGTATCAATTGTCATACCATTTACAATTTTTACAGTCTGATTGCTAAAATATGTCAGAAAAAAAGTTTTATTGCATTTACTGAACCTATAACCATGGCATCACATAAGAATGCATGTTATTACATTTATGTAAAAAGACAAGAATTCTACTTTTCATCTAACTATATAACATCCATTTTTTCTCTACCCAAATATCAGAAGCAAAAACAGTGAGAACTTTCTATGAATAGTTGTCACCATATGAACTTACTCCACTGGATATTTTTACCCAAAATTGTTGGAAAACATTAGTTACTAGTATGGCATTTGTATTATCAGGTTAAGTATTTTAAAAGGAGAAATCTTTTTGTGAGGGCACATATGTGCAATGGAGAGTGGTCTACTTCACTCATAGTAATATGTGATTGATGAAGCATATGTCAGTCTTGTTCATGCAATCATTTTTATGTCCCCGGATCGAATGATCGGGGGTATATTGTTTTTAACCTGTCTGTCTGTCTGTCATTCTGTCCCAAAACTTTAACCTAAAACTTTAACGTAGGTTAAAGTTTTGCAATAACTTTTGCAATATTGAAGATACATGTAGCAACTTGATATTTGGCATGCATGTGTACATTTTGTATCTCATGGAGCTGCACATTTTGAGTGGTGAAAGGTCAAGGTCATCCTTCAAGGTCAAAGATATGGATTCAAAGCGGCGCAATAGGGGGCATTGTGTTTCTGACAAACACATCTCTTGTTTAGATATGAGAAATATGCAAACACTTCCTTATTTATTTTCAATTTGTGTTAACTATTAAAAATTGTGTAGCTTTTAACTTGTTTTGCATGATTTATTCATTATAATGTTTTAAAATAGCCACTGGTGACAAAAGTTGTGTGAGTCTTGGTTGTTCTGGTCATGAGTGACACGTTTATTTTCTTAGCCTAACTGTGAATAATATTTTAACGTAATATTATAAATAAATTTGTGTTGTACTTTTCCGTGTATATAAATATAAGTACATGTATATGATAAAACTGTTTTGATATTGATGAAATTGAGGTACAAATAGTGTTATTAGTAAAATTTCCTGTCTTATTTGAATTATTTAAGTGAAATTCAATATGTGTTACTTAGACTTTTGTCATTCAATCTTACAATTGTTGCTACCTCACCTCATGTCAACTTGTATTATTGAATGTTTTTTATTTGTGAAAGAAAAACATGACATAAAATGCACAGGATTGGAAATCAATTATCTGTCAGGTTAAATGAGCCAGAGACATAGGTCCATAATACTATCCCATGGTTTTGCTCTTTTCAGTATGAAAGATTTTCAGTGAAAAAAATATGGATAATGACCCTGTTTTAACTTATTTTAAAAACTGTGTAGTTCTTACAAGTGTCAATTCAGAGTTGTTGAGCAGAAAACTGTATGCAGTGTCTCAAATGATTGTCAGCTGACCATCATTGTCATAATCATAAACCATTATAAAAAAGTACAGCATTATTGATGTCATTATTGTGTTTATCATTATACCTCTTTTGGACTTATATATGTATTTTATGTATTAATAAACACATATTATTCAGTTGTGTGTGTTGTTTAAAAAAAAATGCATCCTGAAGTGATCACCTGGCCCCATGTTCACAAAGGATCAAGTGCCAAAAGTTATATCGGGATCAAGTACTATCGTAACTCAGTCATACTTCATTAAAGATTGTTCTTCATTAACCCTTTGAGCGCTGGAACCGGAATTTGAAGGCCTTTGCAAACAGTTTGGATCCAGATGAGACGCCACAAAACGTGGCGTCTCATCAGGATCCAAACTGTTTGCTATTCTGATAGTATTCTTTGAAAAAAAAATCGAAGAAAATGCTAATTTTAAAAATTTAGCAGACAACATTTTAGCAGACGACAAATTTCCCAGCATGCAAAGGGTTAATTGTTCAGAATATCAAACGGAATACACATGTAAATTTTCCAAGCATTTCAGTAGTTGAAATTGAAATTGGAATTAGTATGTGATCCAGGATCAGTTTGAGGATCAAATTTAAAATCAAGATAGGTGATATAACTGCCAAACTCTGGAGTATTTCACATATCTTACTCATTGAATATCTTCATATTTGCTTAGTGAATGGCTATAATCATGTAGGTGAAATTTTGTTGGTGAGGTGACTTGGAGACCTGGATCAGGGGTGGATTAGGTAACTGTTTAATCACCATTTTTCAAGTGTTAAATCTACCAGCCATGTGTATATGTATTAAACATCAGTATAAATAATAGAAACAATTACCATTCCAGAATCATGTGTGCCTCGTCTACAGCTATGCACGAAATTATTTTTTTATTCTCCAAATTTTGTATCAAGGATTTCCCCGTATCAGTGCTTAAAAGCGCCTCAGGGTGAGAATACACCAATGTGAACTTTCCATCAGCAATATCGGACATAGGGACCGTTAATATTACATCTCCATCTGATTTAGCACCCCCTTCATCACCATCATCATCAAACAATGCTTGACCACCCTGACAGTTATAGTCCACACAACAGGCTTGTACTCCAATCTTTTGCAGTGCAATGATCTGATCTTGCATAATACTGTTCAAAGGTGTCAACACGATGCAAACAGACTTCTGTAGATTATAATAATCTTTAAGGATAAGTGGTGCCAGCTGGTAAATCAGGCTTTTACCATAACCTGTTGGGAGTATAGCCATAATGTCACGTTTTTCAATGACACAAAGTAACGCTTCGATTTGCAGTTCCTTGAGTGGCATGGGAAATCCTCCCTTTTTAGCAACCTCAAGTATGATATCTCTTGGACTTGCCATGTTTACGATTGAATTGTGAAAGCGAAAGAAAGACAGATAAACATGTTTCTAATAATTGCAATTCTTCTTTATAGACATTTGAAATCACCCTTAAACATAATTTAATAAAATTTCTTTAAATAACATTCCATTTTAAACACATATTCAACACCGTTTTTCTCATTAAAAAAAAAATTCATTCCTACGCGGAACTATTTTGGCGGAATCACAAATCCCCTAACCAGGGGAATGTGATGCGTCCTAGCATAGAGGTGACAATAACGTAGTGACGTCACCATCTATGTATATAATGATATAATTCAATGTAAAAGCGACAACTTTGAGCGAAAATAAATGCAACATTTTGCACATAAAGACCCCCATAACCATACCTTTTCTTAAAGGCCATTCTAAGCGGAATTGATTTATGCAATAAAAAAGATATGTCATGTACAATGCAAGAAAGAACTTGACACAAATCAAAATCGACTGTTTTTGCAACTTTTTTTTCGGCCGTTTCTTAGTGGAATGTAACCTTTTCTAGTGCAATGGTTTACTATAGTCTTCAAGTGTATAATATTTCAGGGATTCAGTAGTGAACACCTTTTCATGCCCTACCATTATCTCCGCAAGATAACACCCGAATAATGGTAAAAAGTGTAAAACATGCCTTCCTGTCAACTATGATATTTTTTTTAGAGAGTACAGCCCTGCATGAAGCGATCATTTAGTGTAATGTAACCTATAAGACAACGTTTACTGTTAACATCGCGGAAAATAAGCACTTCTCGATACTTATAAACCTATTTTCTATGTGCATGCCAATTTTCAGACCGATCTTTCACGTAGAAATGCTTGAAAATGCATTTTATTATAATGCCTGATAAGCCATGTGGCTTTCGCGTTCGGAGCTTTGATTTATAACGGGCGTTCATGCGTAAAACGATTACCCTAAATAATTACAATCGGTCAAAATACTGGAATATTGTTACAAGCTATGTAGAAAAAAGAAGTAAACAACTATTCAAACGTGTTCATGAGCTCTTTCAGCACAAATTGTTGCGATTTGAGATGCTCAAGACGAGTTTTTGTACGTTTTTTTTTCTTATTTTCCTCTGAAAACGTATTTTTTTCTTAAAAACTCACGATGTTCCTTAAATTCGTGAAACAAACGCATTTATTCCGTGAAATTTGCCAAAACGCGTCATATCCCACTAAAAAAATGATGATTTTCTGTTAATACAGTGCCTTTGTGACTAGGCCTGGTTTTGCGTTTAGGTCATAATACACTTAATAGTTTTCCTATATAATTCAATGTAAAAGCGACAACTTTGAGCGAAAATAAATGCAACATTTTGCACATAGAGACCCCCATAACCATACCTTTTCTTAAAGGCCATTCTAAGCGGAATTGATTTATGCAATAAAAAAGATATGTCATGTACAATGCAAGAAAGAACTTGACACAAATCAAAATCGACTGTTTTTGCAACTTTTTTTTCGGCCGTTTCTTAGTGGAATGTAACCTTTTCTAGTGCAATGGTTTACTTTAGTCTTCAAGTGTATCATATTTCAGGGATTCAGTAGTGAACACCTATTTATGCCCTACCATTATCTCCGCAAGATAACACCCGAATAATGGTAAAAAATTGTAAAACATTCCTTCCTGTCAACTATGATATTTTTTTAGAGAGTACAGCCCTGCATGAAGCGATCATTTAGTGTATTGTAACCATCACGATTGGAACGTTGCTTACATCTTTAACAAGTAATAATTTTTACGTCGAGACGGCAAGTTGAGTCGGTCTCAACTGAAATGATATTTAAAGGGATCTTTTCACAGATTTTGGCATGTATTAAAGTTAATCATTAAATTCTTTATATTGATCAATTTAAACATTGGATCTAAAAAGCTGCAATAAAAAACAAGAATAAAATTAACAAGAAATATCTTTTAAAAAGATATACGGCGTTGATTGTGGTCGATGTTTATGAACGATCAAAAGTTATCTCTATGAGATAAAAAGTAGCGGATGCCTTTTTTCTGCGCAGTTCTTAGCTACATCATAAGCAAATCAATTACGGGGTGTTGCGCCAGATTTCGTGGCTTATTTTGCTTTATGTGATATTATTACTCAGATATCTATATTTACAGAATAGAAAAACACAAGAAACATGAAAATAATCGATTGCATATAGGTCAGCCGGCAATACTCGAATCTTATTTAATTGCATAATTATAGTATAATGAATTATTGTGCTCATGCTTAATAAACTGGTCTAAATGGATAAATATTTCTAATTATTTTTATCAAAATTGGTCCTTATCATGCAAATGTTAAAACCATATTAAAAATCGATGATTGACATACCACAATAATATCGCCGAATATCTTTATTTAGTATCTTTCTGATCAAAACAGACTTCAAGTGCACAAAGTTTACGAGACGGCGTTTATATAAAGATTTCTGCAACTGACCACAAACTGACCTTGATACCTTGCGGATTGGAATGCAATGCATTACAGTCAGTACGTTATTGTCAGTAAGACCGGTGTAACACAATGATCGCAACCCCTTCTGCGAACTCCGGTGATGAACTGTATATAAACTCTGACTTCCACAAATGGCCGCGAGTTGACCCGAAACCTCGCAGGTTGAAATGCAATGCAAGTAAGTACTAAATATGACAACATAGCTACTAGTATAAACGCTTTTGCGCTGGTAATTCTCTGAAAATAAAAGGTGAACGCACAAACTGTATTTATGTCGAAAATTGATTGTAAAACTGTTCTATCTATTGAGCCTTTTCATTAGAGATAAAATTGTTTCATGCAGTAAAACAGTGTTACAAAGACGCGGATATGTTTCCAATGTTATGGTGTTATACTCAAGTCAGCCAATGGAATAAATGAAGTGTATTCATTCGTACCTAGCCGCGGGAAATTTTATTTGAGTATTATTGGACACTTACAAAGGTCAAGTCAGGGTGAAAAGCTGGCTTATTCAGCTAACGCCGAAAAAAAAAGAAAAAGTAACCCTCAACAGGGCTCGAACCACTGACACCAGGAGTAAAAGTCTAAGGCTTAGACCACTCGGTCATCCGTGCTCATAAAAATGATGTATTTTATACTTCATATAGCAATCCTCGTAGTGTCACATAATATAACGACAACAACAGAACTATCCAAATCAGTAAATCGTTTCGCGTTGCAACGCTTTATTATTTTCATGTTTGTAAATCGTCAAAAGATGCAAATAATGAATTTTTAGAGCATGTAAAATGTTCAGTATTACAGTTTCCTCACAAATATCATAACTACAACGAACATTTGCGTATCTGCAACCATTTTTTGTAATTTGTCAAATAACCAAAACGTGAAAATGCCCCTTTAATAGTATAATACATGTATAGGTATGTTTAATTAAATGGTGACTGTTTATTACGCCACATTTGTCGTGTATTTACATCGTATATACTCATGTTCAGTGATACCTGCTATTCATCTTAAAATCGGTGTATGTTGAATTTTGCCTCGCTCTGGAAAAACTGGTCTTGATTCAAGTGCGAAAAGCGACGTCCCAGATTAGCCTGTGCAGTCGGTCTGTGATTAGCCTGTGCGGGATTATCTAGAACGAAACTTTACGCACATGCATTAAGCCCCGTTTACCCACAGCGCGGCGCAATTCTAATGGCCGTTTTCAAAAAAGTTTGGGACGTGCGGAATACGCAGCATACCGATTAAATGCAACGGCATTATGATGTAAGTACTCTAAAGGATATATGCTACAAATACACAACTATACCAAATCGTTATTTATTGTCCGATTTCCTATGCGGTTTGTTAGCATGTTGCTCGGTTAACATTTTCTGTTTCAAAGCTTATGTATAGTGTGTTCACGAGCTTGTAAACCGATTCTTAACACACACACACAAATAAAACATAAAAAAACTGGAAAACTGGACTTCAGTATCGTCCCGTGTAAGTACGTGTGGGCTTCCGTTTAATAGAATTTTTCGTTTAAATGAAGTCTCTTTTGAGCAAACATCCAATTTAGGAGGAAATTCGGAACGAGTCTCAAATAAACCCTTAATTACTCTGTCTTATAAAAACATAACGGCTAATATGAGGTGCAATTTTATATTTAGCCCACAACATGATGAAAACTTTCCTAAAAATAATGTACACGTGAGATATTGTTTTAATTCGTATTGAATTCCTGAAATAACATCATCATTTAGGTTGATTTGAAATGATTAAATCTTTTCAAAAATGTAACGTGCGTGTTTTGTGTAAATGTAATTTAAATGAGTTGTTAGAATAATAATTATTTTTATTTTACATAGCTTAATATTACATTGTTATAATTTGAATTTATTTGTGTTTAGACAATCGTCTACGTCTACGTCTACGCATTCGCCATCGTATGTATGAGAATAAATTGGTAGAAAGACGATTATTATTTTTGCGCGTGAACAAGCACTGACGATAAAGTTATATATATTAGGGCGAATTTTGATTTAAATTGAGTTCATACGATAAAAACAAAATGTTCAAAAGAGATATTGAGTAAAGATATGTTTTTAATCACACTGAATAGAAATGTTTGAGTATCAGGACGCAACAAACATGTTTTTAAATCCAATGAGCACGTGTTCTGTGTTGATAATAACGTGAATGTTCTTAGGATGTAAGGTTTTATTGTTATTTCAAAAGATGTTTATTTCAAGTTGGAACAGTGTATGCAGACCTTTCAAATATACCGATGGGTCGAGAATGTAGAATTATTTTTTGTGAATTAGAAGACAAGTTTTTAATTTACTTATTAAGTCAGTTTTTATTTTTATTGACATAGGCATTTATTTTTTAAACAATTCAGTAGACAATATTAAAATTCCGTCAATTATAAAAAATGATTTATGCAGTATGCCATCATCAAACATATAGAACGTAAACAAAACTGTTTTGCCTGTACATAGGGACCTTCTTACAGACTGATAATTTAATTGATAGATTTGCATGAAGCGTAGCGTAATTGTTAGCTGGTAGTTATTTTTTACCCATGAAGAGTTTTACCATTTTATTTTTTTATTACTAAAAATCATTTTGCAGTTTGTCAAAGTTATTGTCAAAGCTGTATTACATCATTTGAATAGTTAAATAACAAGTTAAAGAACTTTAAACACACAATAAACAACTAACACTTTTGTTCTGAAACTCAAAAGCAACTTGTTACTCTAAAGTACATTTAAGTTTAAACAAATAAAAATAAAAATGCATTATTACATGCGATGATTTTATTAGATTGTATAGAGTTTTGAAGTCAACAGATATTTTCTATGCGTGAAATGAAATTGAGCTGCGTTCTTGGAAAACGGGGCTTAATGCATTTGCGTAAGGGGGTCGCCCAAAATAAGCTTGTGTTGTCCGCGCAGGTTAATCAGGGACGACACGTTTTTGTTTCTACGTAGTTTTCGTTTAAAGGAAGTCTCTCCTAATTGAAAATCCAGTCATGATGTTATTGTCGTGTCTGATGAGACTGTGCGGACTACACAGGCTGATCTTGCATGAGACATTTCGCACATGCATTAAGAATAGTTGTCACACAACGAGGCTTAATTATTGATTCCATTTAAGATCACGTGTCTGCGAATAAAGACTCCGAAGAAAGCGTGAAATCTGTCCTGAAGTCACTGACAAAGTATAGTATATTCATTGTCACTCGTGTCTTTAATTGTCAACATTTATTAACAGTTAAGCTGCCTTGGTAAGTTATTCAACATAAAATGTGCGATTTTGTCCTAGAAATTTAATAAATATCATTAAGGCGATTTTTTGGATTCGCAGCGTATGAGACATATGTGTAAGCTATAACACGAAACAAAAATATATGCATACAGGTCGCAGTGGCGAAGTGAATAATGTGTCCGCGATCAGGTGGCCACGGGTTCGAGACCTACTGTGGGATCGTTCTTTAGATTTCCCCAATATACACCAAATATTGGTTCTAGTCCCTGGAAGCGGACTTGAGAGCGTTTCAATTAAGCCTTATGCTTTCTATGCAATCGAGCTAAAATGAATATTTTTAACTAATACATGCATACGCATATTCACACACATTTTTCCTTCATTCAAAAACACAAGAATCAGCAAAGGAACCTGGAAAGTTGTATTCCAGTTCGCTGCGAGACGGAGGTTCCCTTTATGCCGACGGTATGACTAGAGCCTTCTCCGGCGCCATTTCCGGCGGTGGCAGTAGACCGGATACGATTGCTCTCAATGCAGCGAATCGAATAATTGAGAACATTATGCCCAGTGGCGACACCAATAAACGTCTCGTGGAAACCCTCGAGAAGTTGATCAACCTCCGAGACGTCGTGAAAAATAGACAGCAGCGCAATGGAAGTCGGGCGAACGCGGAACTGAATTCAGAACGAGTCGGCATGGAAAATGAACGGTCACTAGCACAAGGCGAAAAATCGGGACCGGCTGTTGCTAAGCGCGACTTCCATAACAAAAACTGCTTCAAGCTTGGGCAGATCTGCGGCTTCTAACGAGACTCTTGCTCCGCGCGCGATACAAAATACTGCTCAAACGCACCGCTGTGCTGCATCGGGCTTTCCGGCGGCGGAAATTTCCTCCTGGGTGACAGTTACGGGAACTGCGTGCCGATCTACGACTCCTACACGTGCGAAGAGGATGCACATGATGTACAAAGATTGGCAGCATTAAGCGGTCGTTGCACCGGACATGACACCATTTATACGTGTAGGTGCCTGCTAGCGCGGTCGGTTGTGTTTGTATCATAAGCTCGTTTAACAACACTTTAAACGGTGTTCTTCGCGTGCGTTAGTTTGATCGGGGATATTTCAAGAAGAATACTGTACATGTATATGATTTGTGATCACTTACTATTTAATGTAGAATGTTCATTATGATTTTGTTGTTTGAACTATTATTAAATGAGTGCCTTAGTATTAGAACTACACATACGCAGGATGCATAGGTTTAGTACAATCGTCATTATTCTGTGACATCGTGATTACTCGTGTGACATCGTGATTACTCGTGTGACACCGTGATTACTTATGCGACATCGTGATTACTCGGGTGAAATCGTGATTTCTCGTTCTACATTGTGATTACTCTTGTGACATCGTGATTATTCTGTGTCATGAATTTTCATTAATTTCGTGGGTTAACCGATTCTCAAATTGAAGACCACAACGAACCCTCTTGTTAGTTTTTTTTTTAAGGAGGGGGGGGGGACACAGTTCAATGAATTTACACATGAGTCCACAAATTTGTAAGTTTTTCATCCACGAGTTTTATACCGCCGTATATCAATGATTCTATAGTATTTGCTCGTTGGTGAAATGGACGAGTGTTCTGAGGATATTCCTATAGTCGTGCTAAATTGAAATGAAGTTTAAAAATGCTGTCCTTCTGAGGTAAGAACGTACAAATCAGAGCCTCGCTCTGGGAAAACGGTGCTTAATGCATGCTCGACAAATATCGTCCTAGATTAGCCTGTGAAAATTGCACTTATCAGGGTGGATACTGTCCGCTTTTATGATATCGTTTGGTTAAAGGAAGTCTCTTCTTAGCGAAAATCCAGTTAAGGCGAAATTGTAGCCCTTAATTAGCATGGGAGAACTGTGCAGGCTTATTTGGGACGACACTGTTCACACATGCATTAAACCCCGTTTTCCCAAAGCGACGCTCATTTGATCAGTTTGTGAAACTCTCGTTTAAATATATCCGTAAAGATTTGATTTTTTATTTAATTTGCTTTAACGCTCTGCACGATTTCGAAACATCTCATTTAACAAAAGTGTAGAAAAAACAAACAGCCGATTAAAATGTGTATACTTAAATTCCCCTTTTAAAGCACATTTCATATACAAAAGTACTTTTTACGTCGCTTACAGTCATTTTTAATGTGTATTTTATATGATGTCATGTTTATTATTCCCATGTGTGTCGTATGTCACATTTAACTCCAATGTTTACACTTTAAGTCATGTACGTTGAGTGTCCATCTAGTTAATAAAATACTGTAACGAAAAAAAATTGTTTTATCCCGATACCTAAATAATATCACGACTATTATTGATGATATCCCGGTATCTAAACGACATCACGACTATTATTGATGATGCTGTTATGTAAATGAAATCACGACTATTATTGAGGATGCTGATATCTAAATGAAATCACGACTATCATTGATGATGCTAATATCTAAATGAAATCACGCCTATTATTGATGATGCTGATTCTGTAAAAAGTAAGCCTCGCTCTGAGAACACAGGATTTAATACATGTTCGTAAAGTGGACTGGGAACACAGGATTTAATGCATATTCGTAAAGTTTTCTGGGAACATGGGGTTTACTGAATGTTCGTAAAGTGTTCTGAGAACACAGGATTAATGCATGTTCGTAAAGTGTTCTAGGAACATGGGGATTAATACATCTTCGTATTGTGTTCTGGGAACACGGGGTTTACTGAATGTTCGTAAAGTGTTCTGGGAACACAGGATTAAATGCATGTTCGTAAAGTGGTATGGTAACACGGGGTTTACTGCATGTTCGTAGAGTGGTCTGGGAACACGGGGTTTAATGCATGTTCGTAAAGTGTTCTGGGAACACGGGGTATAATGCATGTTCGTAAAGTGTTCTGGCAACACGGGGTTTAACGCATGTTCGTTAAGTGTTCTGGGAACTCGGGGTTTACTGCATGTTCGTTAAGTGTTCTGGAAACACGGGGTATAATGCATGTTCGTAAAGTGGTCTGGGAACACGGGGTTTAAGGCATGCTCGTTAAGTGTTCTTGGAACACGGGTTTTAATGCATGTTCGTAAAGTGTTCTGGGAACACGGGGTATAATGCATGTTCGTAAAGTGTTCTGGCAACACGGGGTTTAACGCATGTTCGTTAAGTGTTCTGGGAACTCGGGGTTTACTGCATGTTCGTTAAGTGTTCTGGAAACACGGGGTATAATGCATGTTCGTAAAGTGGTCTGGGAACACGGGGTTTAAGGCATGCTCGTTAAGTGTTCTTGGAACACGGGTTTTAATGCATGTTCGTAAAGTGTTCTGGGAACACGGGGTATAATGCATGTTCGTAAAGTGTTCTGGCAACACGGGGTTTAACGCATGTTCGTTAAGTGTTCTGGAAACTCGGGGTTTACTGCATGTTCGTTAAGTGTTCTGGAAACACGGGGTATAATGCATGTTCGTAAAGTGGTCTGGGAACACGGGGTTTAAGGCATGCTCGTTAAGTGTTCTTGGAACACGGGGTTTACTGCATGTTCGTAAAGTGTTCTGGTAACACGGGGTTTACTGCATGTTCGTTAAGTGTTCTGGAAACAAGGGGGTTTGATGCATGTTCGTATAGTGGTCTGGAAACAAGGGGGTATAATGCATGTTTGTATAGTGGTCTGGGAACACGGGGTATAATGCATGTTTGTAGAGTGGTCTTGGAACACGGGGTATAATGCATGTTCGTAAAGTGGTCTGGGAACACGGGGTTTAAGGCATGTTCGTAAAGTGTTCTGGGAACTCGGGGTTTACTGCAAGTTCGTAAAGTGTTCTGGTAACACGGGGTTTAATGAATGTTCGTTAAGTGTTCTGGAAACAAGGGGGTTTGATGCATGTTTGCATAGTGGTCTGGGAACACGGGGTATAATGTATGTTTGTAAAGTGTCGTCAGAAGCAACACTTTCCGTTTTTAATGTTCTTTTCGTCCGAAGGAAGTCTTTTTTTAAACGAAGACCATGTATTAGGGGAAAGTGTCATCCCTGATAAGCGGATCTGACGTTAATAGACTAATTTAATACAAGTATAAAGTATATTTTATCCAAGCTCGGTTTCATTTGTTGAATATGAAGCAAGAACATGAAGCATATATGTACCAAGTAAATATTCTTTCCTTTATTATACTAATACATAGAACATTCATTCGAATATTAAAACATGCTGGTAAATAGGAAAAGGGTCCAGGATTCCGTATGTTAATTTTCCAGTGTATGTTGCATCACTTGACACGTTTAAAACCACATCTGAAAAGTAAAACAATCAACAAACATCCTCAGCTAATGGCAATATTGTCATTATAGTCCGCGTATCTAAATCACTTTGCTTTTCATTCGTTAAATGACGGCTAATAAACTAGTTAGGCGATAATGTTCAGCTCACCGGTGACGTCGGCTATCAAGCCGTAATAAGCTTGCACGGAAGCAGTGACGCAAGGGACAACATCGTGCAGGCAGTTTCCGAAACCGAAACGGATTATTTCTGTAGCTCCCAACTTCCAGTCCCCAGCCGACACAGCAGCGGACCGCCAGAATCACCCCGTATAGGTCAGACAGTTTGGTTTAGCATGTATTCATTAAAACAACAAAAATAGAAACAACAACAATATTTATTCCGTAAAAATAACAAACTCATAGCCTACAACCGAGCTACTATGTCGAAATCACAATCGTATTTTGCAATGTTTGGTGACATTTGCGTTCAGACTCTGATAATTATTAAATAGCCTGTTTTCATTGATCCGCATGCATACAATTCGTTTTTCATGATCTTATTTTTGATAATTTTAAAATGTGGTCCATTTTGATCTGATTCTTTACGAGAGTGTGTCATCACACCAGGATGTCGTTACACTGTAGAACGGCTTTACATTCATGTTATAGAAATTGTAAGTTGGAAATGAGCAGTCTCACTAATAATGACGAATATCCCCCCACACACCTAACAACCGCATTTAAAACGCGCCAGGATATTGAACGTTGTTACAACCATGTTAAACAAATTGTAATATACGAGATCGGCAGTCGCAATCATGAAGCAAATACTTTCCCAAATTTTCACATGCCAAGCTTACACGATAAAGCTTCGCAAAAAATGCGTCAAATAAACACTAGCCCCTTTTTTACATTTGAAGCTATTTCTGGTCTCAGTTTCACTTACAGACCTTACACGGAAAAGCATTAGGGATTGATAAACCACTAGCTCCAGTAAAAAAAGTGTCGTCCAAGATTAGCCTGTGCGGACAGTGTACGCAAACACATTAATCCTCGTTTTCACAGGGCGAGGCTCACATACATTCATCATAATCATACAAGTAAGTGTTACTTTAATGAAAATGTAAATATGGCACGTGTACAAGACTTGTCGCACCTTTATATATACATTTTTATGGTTTCAGCTGTTAAGTTTGAATGACTTAAATAAGTTCATTCCAAATGGCATAGTACATGTATTGTGAATCATCCAAACGTGAACAGTTATCAAGCCGTTTCGCAGAAGAAAATAACGCGAACATTTTAAACAAGTGTATCCGTTTCAAACTGAGAACGTTATGATGATGTTGATGATGATGGTGATGATGATGATGATGATGAAGCTGATTATGATGATGATGATGATGATGATGATGATGATGATGATGATGATGATGATGATGATGATGATGATGATGATGATGATGATCATGATGGTGATGATGATGATGATGATGATGATGATGATGATGATGATGATGATGATGATGATGATGATTATTATAATCATGGTATTCATAGTGCTGCTGATGATTATAATGATAATAAGCATCATAAAGAGTTCTATTTTGGCGATAATAACGCTGTTGTTTAAAATGTATGTTTTTCCTCAACGATAATTACGTTACGCCATCCTTAAATGAAACCAATTTACGATCTCACCATCAAGGATGTCTTCGGTCGCTCCGTGCCCAGTAACGTAAAATTCGGCATCAACGTAAGCATCATAAACGGTCGACACTGACGTCACATGCGCAACGCCGCTAACCGGAAGTAGCGGCGATGAAAAGGCACACCGGGCAGTTGTAGCTGGAGAGGAAGGCCGGATATTCCAGTCGCAGTATCGCGATTTCGTTCGCCGGGTAGGGTTCGCCTATGTATCCAGTCTCTTTAAACAATATAGATATGCGTGATAGTAGTAACGCGTGTACGAACGTAGTTTTATGAAAAGGCATTTACATAATGACTCTTATAAATGAAAGTTAAATAATAGCCATTTAGTTAAGCGCTTAGTTATAAAGCCCTTTTAGCTGTATTTATAAGACAGCTTTTTTGGTGATGTAGCGCTACAATACTTTATCGTATGTGTTGGTGACCCGAATCGTCTGCATCCAGTCATCGGAAGTGAGCAAAGAGTCGACGCTGAGGACTACCGAGTATTCTTTATCCGAAGGCAGCCTGTTTATTATACAATAAATAAGCGACTTACATTGCAAAATGTATCATTCACATTGTGTTTATATATTATACGTATTTTTTTTAATTACTTAACAACTCAATTTGTGCAGGCGTTTAATGATTAATTAATCAGGAAAATCTTCAACAAAAGCACACATTATTTTAAACTTTAGTCGACGCTTTTGATGTTTTTTATTTATTTAAAGGACATGAATATAATTAATACATTAATTTAATATAAATGAATCATTGCACAGTTAATGTATGATTGTCGTTTTCAATTTACTTGACTGTCATGAAATGTGAAGCGGATGCGTTATATCCCGTTATATCAAAATGGCGACGTCCATGCCGAGACATGTTTTTTCCGCCGTTTATACCCTTTATTTCGTTTGTTTAATTTTTTTAAATGACGCTCACTTTCCAGCTATATCAGTAAACATGTGTGTGTTTTGCATATCTACACTTCATGGGCATAGCATATTTTAAGTTCCAATTTAATCTACTGAGACATTTCCAGACCGAACTTATAACATTTCATGCGGAATAAAACTAATTGATATATAATCAGGTTGATTTTTGTTTACGCGTTTGCGTTTTGTGATAATTCTGGGCAAAGTATGGGGTGAATTCCTCAATCGTTTTAAACCACAAATGTATGTAGTGATTTTTCAAAAGCAGTCACATCCACTGTATTCATTCGTTTATGTTTAATGTATTGTATGCATTTCCTCTTCTTGTAAATAAGCAACCCGTTTGTAATAACGGGGCTTAATGCACGTGTGTAAAGTGATGTCCATATTAGCCGCCCACACAGTAGGACGGAACTTACCACTGAGTCTTGATTTTGGTTTAGAAGAGACTTCCTTTATATCGAACAATTCCATATTAAAGGAGAGTGTCGTCCCTGATTAGCCTGTAATCCCCTTTTTGCAATAGTGAGGATCATATGAATATGTCATTTGCATTAAATAAATGAATATCGCACAACTATATACTCATTATGATACTGGAGTTTCATTTCTCATATATATCTAATGGATGTTGCATTATATTGAGAACCTACGTCTCATAGATTTAAAGCCATACAACATATTTTATTACTTTATTACTTTGATATATTCCATTTCAGGTTTCAAAATTAATAAGCAATCCGGCATTCTGCATTCACAAGATATATGACCGATACAGGGAATCTAGATGAACAAATATGACTATCAAGAAACTTTGAATAATAACATATAGTATGCAAGATAATATAATGCAGGTGTGCGTTATGGCATGCAATTCTACAGCAGCTAGACGATTTATATTCTCTCATCTACCAGAAATGTTGCATTGAGTTTTAAGCTTTAGAACATTTGTGAACGGCTCATTAATATTACGTAAAGCAACATTAACACATTGAATCGCAAAGTAACAATTATGATTTGTCATTCGGATTAACATTACCGTTTGAGTTTATGAGATTGACACATGGGAAAATGCTAATATTTAAAATCATAAGATTTAAATTATAACAAACATTGACGAATACGTAATTCAGTTACAAGTCATGTACATAACTCTTCAAAGCGTTAAAATAACGGACACATAACATTTTAAAGGAGCTTTAACTTTTTAGTAATGAATCAAACAAGCCTTCTCATTACGTTAAACAATTGTTAACAAATCGTAAATATGTAATATATTATGAAACATTGTAAAGTATCAAATTCATTGGTCTAGCGTACTAGTAATAATGTTTTCCATCTTAAGCATATATACATTTCTGAAAAAAAAATTGCCTCAAAGAAAAGTTCTGATATATGCTTGCGCTATCAATAAATGTCATGGATATTAATAAACAAGATAAACGTTTTAGTAATATCACAACTAGATAGTTACCTGTTAATTTTGATAAGACATTTGTCATTGACAGATATTTGAATAATCCAGTGCTTCACTATTCTTTTCGGAACACCACAAGAAGCGGGAATGTATCGGCCGGCTAAGATTCGCATTCCGAGTGATAGACAAACAGTTTCCTTTCGTCGCAATAACGCCAGCAGAGAAGCCGACTACATTATTTAAAACCAAAGCGATGAAGGCACTGAATTTGTTCGCTGTTGTATAATCTTAAACGCAACTCAGTTTTCAAAATTATGTTATAGCTATTTATATCGCAAGTTTGAAATGAACACAACCCATTCACATTTATAAAGAGTGTGTCTTAAAGCACAGGTCGAGATGTGTTTTTTTCTAATCATAAATAAAAAGGTAATTTAAGCATCATTTTGGGAAAACAGGACTTAATGCATATGCATCAATTTTCATTCCAGTACCAGAGACTGTCTTTAAACGAAAAACACCATAAAATCAGAAAGAATCGTCTTTGATTAGCTTGTGCGCATTGCACAGGCTAATCAGTGTGCACAGGCTAATATTATTATTTTGACATGCATTATGCCCCGTTTTCCCTGAACGCAGCCAATATGTACAGATTTCAATGATAAACACTAGACTGACCAATGCCGTCTTACAAGCTGTTAAACACTATTGATAAAATGCACACTGCAATAGTAGAGCAGACGCTTCTCGCATTCGTCGTCTGCATAATTTTACTGCAAGTAGTGAAGACAGGCAGAGGTTATCGTTCATAGCTTAGCAAACAACAGACTGACTTGCAGTTATCGTTCCTAGCGTATTTAAAATCAAACTGGCTTGCATACTGCGTCTCTACATAAGTGTGAGCTAACGCTCATAACTAACAACAAGCAGCCGCGCTCTTGGAAAATGGGGCTTAATGTATGTGCAGACATTGTCGTCCAATATTAGCATGTGAAATCCGCACACGCTAATCAGAGAAGACGATTTCCGCTTTTATTGTAATTTTCGTTTAAATGAAGTCTCTATTTAGCGATAATACAGTTTAGACGGAGCGTGTCGTCCCTGATTAGCCACGCTTAAATGGGATGGCATTTTATGAACATTCATGAATCACAGTTTTCACAGAGCTCAATAAAAACAATGCAGCAACAGCATAACTCGTGCGCTATTGCCACAAAACAGCGGGGTAAATTATGACATAAAATACGCTATAAATGATATGATTTTTACGTGGCGTATAAATAATTTTGACAATCCATATTCTTATCAGAGATGCTTTTGGTTTTAAAATTTAAGCCTGAAACATTAGCCTAGGGTGCGACGGAGGTGTTGACTATCAGGACGTAGCGGTATTCGTCAGGGTCTAAACGAAACAGAGACTTCAGCGATATCCCCGGGGATCCGATTTCTATTGTCCAAATGGATTCCACAGGGATTCATTTGTCATTTGCAACTGATTGTATTTGTGCGGAATTTAGCTGCTGACCACTACGTTGTGATAGTTTTTTATTTGCAGAGTCGCTTCCCGTGTCAATGGCGGTGTCGACGTTTAGGATCCGATTGAGCCTCGTTCTGGGAAAACTGGATTGTATACATGTACATAAAGTGTCGTCCCAGATCAGCGTTAGCAGTCCGAATTTGGTAAACAGAAGGTTTTATACATGTACGTAAAGTGTCGTCCCAGATTAGCGTTGGCAGTCCGCAAAGGGTTAACAGAAAGTTGTATACATGTACGTTAAGTGTCGTACCAGATTAGCGTTAGCAGTCCGCATTGGGTAAACAGAAGGTGTTACACATGTACGTAAAGTGTCGTACCAGATTAGCGTTAGCAGTTCGCATAGGTTTAACAAAAGGTTTTATACATGTACGTAAAGAGCCCGCAAAGGGTAAACAGAAGATTTTATACATGTACGTAAAGTGTCGTCCCAGATTAGCTTAAGCAGTCCGCATAGGGTAAACAGAAGGTTTTACACATGTACTAAAAGTGTCATATCAGATAAGAGTAAGCAGTTCGCATATGATAAACATAAGGTTTTATACGCGTACGTAAAGTGTCGTCCCAGATTAGAGTTAACAGTTCGCATATGGTAAACAGCAGGGTTTACACGTGTACGTTAAGTGTCGTCCCAGATTAGCGTAAGCAGTTAACATATGGAAAACAGAAGGTTTTATACATGAACGTAAAGTGTCGTCCCAGATTAGCGTAAGCAGTTCGCTTATTGTAAACATAAGGTTTTATGCGTGACGTAAAGTGTCGTCCCAGATTAGCGTAAGCAGTCCGCATAGGGTAAACAGGAACGACACTTTCCGCCTAAGTTGGATTCTTCTTTAAAGGAGACTTTCCTCAAACTAAATATTCCATAAAAGCGAAAAGTGTCGTCCCTAATTATTAGGCCGTTCGGACATGCCTAAGCCCCGTTTCACAGAACGCGGCACAAGTGAATACAAATGTGTGGTCCGTGCAAGCAGTCAAATGTACACGTTTAATCATTTCAACGATTCGTGTTCTACTATAAAGTAATGGTAAAATTGCATAAAGAAAAACAACTATAATCAATTCAGGGCCACTTCGCGTTCAATTTACCGTTGGTTTTCTATCAACAAATAACTCGTATCGCTTTACCTCAACATCATGCAAACTTCGATTGTGTTTTCATGTAAACTGTTTAACAGTTTATCAGTTTATTTAAGACTAACCCACAATACATTATAACAATTATAACAATAAATGATGCTGACATGTATGAATGTAATATAAATGATATATGTGCATCAACCAAATAAATGCTCTTCCAAGTGGTGGGGGAACTATTGAGACGGCACTAATACACAGCCTGGTTCCTACAAACATATACGTGTTCGTATAAATCGTAGGTAAATTTAAGGTAAATTTAACTAGTTCTATCAAAACATCTTTCGGACTAATAATCTTTGGGAATATCGAATACCTATCTCACTAAGAATATGATTTCATGATGAAAATTCCCTGCACACAACTTTTAATTTTTGACACAATATACAAATTCAAAACATACAATAAGATAATTGATGAAAATAAATATGCCAGCAATACTTTTTACTCACGAATTAGGTAGTCATAAAGACAGCCCTTTGACCCGTACTTTGTTGTTAATGCATTACTCGTTCCCTAGCAGTTCACACGGTGTCAACAACTCTGACCTAAACATAGGTATAGAGCACTAATGCGCTTTTTCGGCATAGCTGTTTACCCAT
Organism: Dreissena polymorpha; assembly: GCF_020536995.1. NCBI lineage: Eukaryota > Metazoa > Mollusca > Bivalvia > Myida > Dreissenidae > Dreissena > Dreissena polymorpha. The sequence goes on from NC_068355.1 coordinate 202,626,738, forward strand.
TTTTTTCACATTAAATGACTTTTACATAACGCCAGCAGACACGCATATATATTTTCGAATATTTCATAGGCTGATTCGAGATAAAACCTCTGAACTTTGGCTACATTACTATGTCTGTGCTCAGCGCAAAGGATGCAGCACTGTTCAATGTAAGGAATTCCGGACTACTGTATGTTCAAACGACACAAATTGTGGCCCAGTTACGCGTTAACATCTATCTCCCAGAATTTCAGTGTCAGTACTCGTTCACTAAATCGTCCGGTGAATATATAATTGACTATCGATAAACACAGTTTTGCTTTCAAGATGAGAAAACATACATTTGCGAAATAGTAAAGTGTCACGATAAGAGGAAAATCGTTTAATTATCCAACCACAATATTTGCCGTACTCGGTCAGCACGTGTGGAAATTGTTCCTGAACGCCTTGATAGGCCGCCATTATTTACAAGTTTGCTATTTTGAATTCAATTTTGTATCGAAAAGCATTGTGCTAAAATGTGCCATTTACAATTCGCAATGAGATTTTTAATAACCCTCGTCATGCAAAAATGGATCTTTATTTCGTATGCGCCAATCCTATATATAGCCTATTGAGTGAATTTATAGCCAATAGCATCGCCTTTGACCAGACTGCGAAAAACACACATGTTGGGTTTAAGATACCCTGAACAAAACGCATAAGACCCATTTTTGCATGACGCGGCTATGCAAGTGTGGTTTAAATGTGTCAAAGAAAACTGCGTTTATATCAAATATTAACATACGATTTATATTTTGATAGTGAAGAAATATACTCATAATAAGGCATGTGAGAACACATATGACTTGCGCTCCCGTAGTATAATTTTATCTACTGACACTAATGTGTGGTTTGACAATGATATCACACATTTCATGCGACAATTATGCGTCTTTCAAGTAAAAAAAAAACGTATGGTAATATACAAATGCATGCATTTTAGTGTTCTTTAGTGTAATTTTGTAATAATATTTTGGTTGCTTGTTAGATAAGAAGTAGTGCAACAACAACAGTAATATTGTTCACATGTGAATACGCATTTAAGAGTACGTGTAGTCGTGGTCAGAAGGTATTCATGTCATCGATCACGCCTCCCTAACTTTTTCTAACAAATTATTTTAAAACAGATGCGAATACGTCTCTCATGTTCGCTCTAGCCTGTTACGAAACATTTATGCCGGTTTGTACTTTGTAGCCATATACTTACAGTTACTGGTCACGCGATTTTCCAAAATGTTGCTATATTATTTGGTCAGCATTCTTTTCACAAAACATTGTTTTCGATTGTTTAGAGATTGAGAAATTCTTATGGTGTATAATGTACATCTCTTTTTGACCAACGTAAATACAGTGATTCATATTGTTTAACCATTTAACGACCTTGGACTAAAATATAATATAACTTATTAAAACAACATAATAAAAACATGTTTGATATAAGTTTGTATTCTGTTGAATATATATGTGTGACATTTCATCACTTCAGCAATTATACTTTACATTTCAACAGAATGACAGACAAGACCAAATCACTATAATCCCCTGACTTGGAAGATATGACATGTAAATATGTTTGATACGAAAAATAAAAATTCATATAAATGTGTACTAGATGTTAGCTTTAAGAACGAAAACAACTTTTCAGAACGAACACATGTTTCTCCCATTCATTTAGCCTGATTTCAGATAGTGGTCAACATTTGTCTTAAATAATCCTAAAGTGCCACATTGAATCAAGTACAAACTAAAAATCACATATTTTATAAAACGTTCTGCCTGACATACTTAACCTACTCTCAATAGGAGTGGGCTTTGTCTACTGAAAATACCAATCATGGCGTGAAATGTACGTGTGCACAGATTAACGTGTACGTTTTTAAGTTTGTCATTCCCATGAATTAGTGACTTGTTCCCATGATTAAGAACGTCATTCAATTGACTTACTTTCTCATTCCCATGGGTAAGCTTTTTCATTCTCAATACAAAGTTATCTCGTTCCCACTACCTTATTAATCGTGGGAACAACATAACAAGTCTTTGGAGCGACATACATAATATCTGCATGAAGAACAATCCCCAAGTGAAGATCTGTCAGAATAGAAATTAAGAATTTGAAAGGTATCCGAGTCTGACCAAAGAATGACGGGGGACAAACGAAAAAACGGAGAGACAGACTAAATCACAATATGCCATCGCCAAATGGGAAATTTATATAGAAGTGAGGAAACAATTAACATACATTTTTTATTTGCAATAACAACATTTTTTTCACAGTACAACAATATTCCTGCTCTATGCATGGCTATATACATTAAATGGAGTGAAACAACAAGAAATGGATCAGCAAATCACATACATTAACATGATTATATCCCTAAACATACCAAAACTACAATGATACTATTTTATATGACATGTGCTATGTCTTTAAAAAACAACAACAATTAATGTGCACCAAACTACAGAAATAATTCAATTCAATAACACAAACATTATAACCGTGCATAGGCAATTATTTATCCTGATTAAGTCCTGATCATTATTGATACACAATCAATGGTTAAAAGACCTGGTGGTATGTTGCATAAAGTTTTCTTTATTCAACAAGTTTATCTTTTGCAAAATTTTAATTTGGGATAATCGAACAAATTAAGACATGATTTTGAACCTTAAATCTACTTTTAACAATATAGTTTATTGCTTATAAATAGGTTGTTTATATATTATAGAAACAATTTTATTATAGCTAAGTATACATACAAATAAACAAAATATATTTTTGTTGGAAATAAAAAATCGAGAGCAAAAATTTGAAATATTACACAATTTTGTCCAATAAAAAGCTGTGTATAATTGTTCAACAACAAAGCAGACATGTTTAATGCAAAGCAAGCTGAGTATAAACAACCATGTGTGTATGGAATCAAATCATAGATTTGTTGGGAGTTTTACGGAACCTGGCCGCAGTGAATGCGCGTCAACGACATTTAATATGGAGAGGTCAACATGAAAACAGCTTTTACAAAACTTGTAAACAAGAACCTAAAAGCAACCATTCAAAACTGGAAAATAGTCACAATCAATTAACAGCTATAGTTCAAAATTAGACACCTTAACAAGCAACAACAAGTCAATAAATAAAAATTAATATATTAACACATATTGCTTCAGTGTTAAAATATACAATGTGATTTTGTATAAGAACATGCACTTATAATATTCAGAATACCAAACTTTAAGCACTGTATGGCCAATTTTGGCAATTAAAATATGATGAACTTAAATTGATGCCATACTGGTGAATTTGGTATAACGCATAGAAATAAACAATTATGCAAACCATATTTCTTTAATGATTATTGAATGAATATAATATAAAGTTTATAGTGTGGAATAATTAAAAAAAAAGATTCAATGTTCTTGTTACGTTGAGCGGTACAATTATACTCTAACAAGGGAGACGACTTTTATTTAGTATATCACAGTTGCTGTCCCTTGAATCGTTCTTCACTGTTTTCCAAATTTCCAGATAATAGTTGCTTATTATAATAACTGAAAAGCTTGACATAAAACAAGGTGTTTTTAATGCTTAAAGTATGTTAATGATCTGATATTCTGCATGTCTGAATTAACTATACAGGTTAATTTGCACAATTATCCGAAGCAATTCTTTTGTTCTATTGCCTGATATGTTAATGATGTTTAATATGAAACAATTTTGTACAAATGAATTCAAACAGTGAATGTATCTGTTTGAAATGGCAACATTTCATGAATAATGTACAGACAAAAACATTATCTTTGCAGTTGATCTATTTACAAATGACAAAATAAACTTATATACAGTGACACATAAATCTGTGTTACGTTATTCACTTATTACATTAGAAAAGCTGGTCGCAAATGTGTACATACAAATATTTAAAGCATAATGAACTTGTAATGCTAGAATGAAAATGTCAACACAAATGATGAGCCTGTCAGAATATGATACAACAAGAACAATCTACAACCATATCTAGGATCATTATTCATGAAAATACTCACTTTGAAACAAAATTACTTGTGGAGGAATTTCTTTTCAACAAAGAAAGCATCCTTTTTTTAATAATTAAACAAACTCTATTACAATTAAGATGCACTTCTAAATTCCACTTTCTTTAAATAGGTTTTCCATTAATGTGTGCATTAATTATCGCAATATTATGCATGTAAATTCACACAATTTTTATAATTATTGTTAATATTAAACAAATTATCTGTTTTCAATAACTAAATTGATAATTAACAGAAGGTTAATATAGTTTGAATAAATCAAATTATTATTTGATATTTTACTATTACATCACTACATGAAATGCTTGACAAAATACTTCCTCAAAAGAGCAAACTGATGAGAAATGTACACAGACAGAATGACAGACATATCAAAATAGAAACATCACAATTATGAACCGTTCTGATAAATTATTTTACCTAGCACATATTGCTATTTTATAGGTAAAAACTAAAAATAAATAAGTTAAATATTGTCAGGTGTTTTCCTGCCTTCCCAATATTTCAAGATGAGGAATTCCATCGTAAATGCTCAGGACTGCGAGTCTCTTAAGAAACCAACGCAGGCACTTATTGACTATCATGCTTAAATTGTATGTATACATGCTCTTCAAAGGCATGCATGGCGTCAATCTAATGACAAGTGCTGTACCAGGCTATCTTTTTGATTGGCCGGTTTAATTACAGCGATTGGAATCTGAAATAAAGACAGGTATGTTAATGTTAATTTCAGTTCATTATTCTGATTTTGATTCTTAGGAAAGCAGTGAAAAAGAACAAAACTGACATATGGTGCTAAAGCTTCTTTGATTTGAATTTATAGATAGGTGGTCCGAGATATATTCCTTAATTATAAATATTTACGGCAAAATAAAATGAACATGCAATGAAAAAAAGTTTTTTATCTCCAATTCCACTAATGCAAAAGGAAGCTGATATAACATACACAACAGTGTTTGGAGAGCTGCATAACAATATAAGAAATATGTTTTGACGTTATATATGCCACACAACCTGACAGGAGGAGAAACGTTTAGACGGACCAGCGTTCCCTTAAACTGTCTCTGAAAGTAGGTATTTACAAAAAGCCTACACACGTCTCACAAACTCACAAAGGTTCTATGTGCAGGATGTTCACAGGTAGCAGGTCAGATAACATGGAGAGGAGAGAATCTCAATACATTGACAGCTGCTGGCTTGAAAGCTGTGACTGTAACTGCATCCAGAAGAAACTTAACGCCTTGATATTCGGGTTGTCTGGAAAAAGTAGATTGTGTGTCAAACTTGACAGATAATTGTGCATATATATCAAGCATTTTTTGCATTAAAGAAATTGTCTTTGTCAACCATAAGCTTCCATATTGCTTAGCCAACAGATTTGAACAGAACCAATTTTGTGGCAACAACGTTTCAGAGATGGAAAGCTTCTGAAAATAATATAGACATGCAATTCAATCATTTTAAATCAACAGAGAATATGTGTTGAGTTAATTTCAGTATATTCTTAAACGTAATTTCACAGGTGGTTATAGAGAAACAAATATGTTCACCAGGTGCATAGAAATGGGGGAAAGGGACTTTCTCTTAATCCCCGAGTGTTATAAATATGATATCCTAATATTTCATCACTTTACATTGACACTACTTAAAAATACATGAAAATTGCTCAAATATCATGTTTTTGCGTAATACTGTATTAATGTGGGACCTTAGTCAAGTGGTGGGATGTTGGTCTAGGAATCGAACGGTCCCAAGGTAGAATTCTGCTCAGACCACAGAACTGTGCATATCAAATAATTAATCCCATTCTTGTTCTATTGGGTACCTGTGAGAAAAATAAGCAAATCTGCTGTGGTTGCATACTGTGCAGAATGTAAACGGACGACTTATATCCCAGTGATCTGGTGCCACAGTGTACGTTTTGCAATGGTTAGGGGACTTACCTACTGAGATGTAGTGGTTGAGTTGGAGTTGTTAGGATATTTCTCTGTGAACAGAAAACCAGCTCTTTGCGCATCACTGACATATGTCCCTGTAAACCAAATAATTAATGCATTCTGAAATAGCATCAGTTGTATTGGAGGTCAATCAATGTTATTTGATTAAATAATATAAGAAAGACATTATGTTTGAAGACTCTTGATACAAATGAGGTATACAATAAACATTTCACACACACAGCCTACTATATACTGTACACTTGAAACAATCATTTTTCATCCATATCTAACCAATCTGCATTAAGTTACGTGTAACTCCAAAAGAGTTGGACGGACATAAGGAAGAATGGAAGGACGGAGAGAATTCTACAATTCTATACAACCTCCCCCCTGCACCCTTTCAAGGCAATACAAAAAGGCAACTATTATGAATATTTACAATTACGTAATGAATTAAGTTTAAGTTACCAGCAACGATAGGGTATTACCAATGTATAACACGCACACACTATTGAAATAAAATTTTGAGTAGTAACACACTGCACATTATACAAGGTAAATTACAGGACCAATGTACCTTGTAATATCAGCCCACTTGACAGGAAAGTTTGGAGCCCCAGCTTTAGACTGGCTGCACCTATCCGGGCCCAGCTTACCAGACAGCCTGTTGTTCAGCTGGGTACCGATCTATGACTGCATGGGATCCTGTAGGAACCTCCTCTTAAAACAAAATTCAGGAACTTAAATAAATATTGAAGGGAATAATTGTATAATGTGCTGAAGTCGTTTAAATAAATGTTTTGCTAAAATTAAATAAAATTTAACAAGTTTATTATTACAGCAGATTTTGTATGCAAGGATAAACGCTTCGTTCAAGGGCTGAATTTCGGCCAAAACATAGACAAAACTATGCCTTGACCTTCTATGATTAAACCTGATATTAGATCAATTGCTATTTGCTATTTATTAACCAAGTTGATTAATTTTAAAAACACATACTTACCATTTGATGCTTGGACCTTTTTCTCAATCAGGCAGAACAAATACTGATGTTAAGTGAACTATATGAGCCTCATTCTGGAAACATAGGGCTTAATGTATGTGCAGTCTGCACAGGCTAATCTGGGATGACAATTTAATAGGACTTAATGTATGTGCAGTCTGCACAGGCTAATCTGGGATGACACTTTAATAGGACTTAATTTATGTGCAGTCCGCACAGGCTAATCTGGGATGACACTTTAATAGGACTTAATGTATGTGTAGTCTGCACAGGCTAATATGGGATGACACTTTAATAGGGCTTAATGTATGTGCAGTCTGCACAGGCTAATCTGGGATGACAGTTTAAGCACATACATGAAGCCCCATATCCCAGAACACCTCTAAGATACTACTTATTGTTCTTGTTGCTGCTGCTGCGACTGGGCCATGGACAGAGATGGAGTGAGTCCTGACGCTGAAGTCGCCACCCCAAACCTGAGAATTGCCAATAACAACTGTTGTTGAATGGCGTCAATCACATACTGCTCTCCAGGCCTAAGGTTCACATTATTCGAGAACAACATATCGAGGTCAGTCACATTAACGGACGTGTCACGCAACGCTTGCTCTACCTGTTGGATCAGATCGTTTCAGTTTGAGCGACTTGTCCGGCCTAATTTGTCGACGCCCATCATTCAATTGTTGCTAAGCGACATGGATGCTGAGACGGAAGTCAAACTCACCAAGGCTCTGCTGTTGGAAGTGTTGATGTAGCCAACATGGGAGGATATATTGATAGGAGGCTTGGTAGTCTGACGCAAGACGTCTTCATGCTGATTTTCTTAAGCAAGTTGTAGTATTTGTGCAAGAAGGGGGTTGTCATCGACTTTCATTTCAATGACGTTTGTCATGTTTGCTAGTAAAGTTCACTGAAAAGGAAATGGAAAGTAAACTAAAACCGGATTGTTTAGTGACACATGAATAAGCCTTTAAACACCTTACCTTACAGACCTGTTTTTTAAATGCCAAACATCGTGCCTATAATTGATATTTAAAATATTGCAATTAATTTTTCACCAATTAGAATTCAGAATAACGTAGTATCAATGTTTTACGCGCACCAACTTGAAATTGGAATTTTTGGGTTTGTAGCGAGGTGTTATATCTATTTTTTGTAAATCAAAAACAGGCATTACTTGAGCAATTTAGAATGTGAGACTGTACACCTTTAATTGTGTGACTAAAGAACTTTAAATTTGAGACTACATAATTTTAAATGAGATTCTCAGCAATTAAAAATGTGTGACAACACAACTTTAAATGTTACAATCTACATATTTAAGTGTGAGTCTGCACACCTTTAAATGTGACAGTTTATGACTTATACCTGAGACTTAACAACTTTCAATGTGAGACAATACAACTGTTTGGCATTTAATAAGAAACAATAGATGTGAGTTCAAAATAGTAATTAAACTTAGTGAAATAAGCAAACTAAAGCTTTGTCACAGATGTGACGAATACCCCCACATGCCGCATTGACACATAATATTTTGCATGTCGTCTTCACAAAAAAACAGCGGACACCATGCTCTATTCTTAAAACGCAATAGTGACCTCTTGACCTAGTTTTTCACACAGAAAGGCCCATGTTCTGACTTGGCCTTAAGATCATCTCCATAAAACTTCTGAACAAGTTTGGTGAAGATCGGATGTAAACTACTTGAATTAGAGAGCGGACACCTTGCTGAATGTTAAAAATGCACAAAGTGACCTGGTGACCTAGTTTTAGGCTTGGAATGGCCCATGTTCAAACTTGTCCTAGAGATCATTTAGAAAAAACTTGTGACCACGTTTGGTGCGGATTGGATGAAAACTACTTGAATTAGAGAGCGGACAACATGCTGAATGTTTAAAATGCACTAAGTGACACCGTGACCGAGTTTTTAACCCGACAAAGCCCATGTTTAAACTTGGCCTATACATCATGTGGTAAAGATCGGATGAAAACTACTTGAATTAGAGAACGGACACTAAATACGGATCGACACACAGACTGACAGACTAGTTCACTCCTATACTACCTATATACCCCCCTAAACTTCGTTTGTGCGGGTATAATTAAGCCAGTTATTCTGATAAAAAACTTTATAATGTGCTATAACTAGGGGCTAGCTCTATGCAGAGTTTATTGTAACCATTTTTGGATTGGGACAATTCGTAAAAAATCATAGTGTTTTGAATTAAATTGGGAAAATGGTTGTAGTTTTTGCTAAACATAATTTAAAAATTGAGAATAAGTGCTATCAAGATAAATTGCACTTAGGTTCAACTTATAGAGCTGCATAAGGAAACAAACTCAATTTGTAACCTATTAAAACATTGTTTCGGGTCAAACCTTGAATTGAGAACTTTAGCCAGTAATTATGGAAAAAATAAACTGTTTAAGATTACGACTGGGACTTAATTTTAGCCAAGATTTCGACAAAATGAATAACACTGTATGATCTCACCTGAAGCTCAAGAAGCTGAGCTGATATGCTGGCCTCGCTGATATTGCCAAGGGCTGAATTTGAGTTCTGATTAACTCAATGTTGCAACCTATCAAAACATTCTTTTTCTTTCGGGGAAACCATGAATTGAGAACTTAAGCCAGTAATCATTGATATAGACTTTTTGAGATAAGAATTAGGCCCCAATTTCAACAAAATAATTAACACTGTAAGGTCTCACCTGTGCTCAAGAAGCTAAGATGGCATGCTGATCTTGCTGATATTGCTAAGAGCTGAGTTTGAGTTCTGCTTTATTCAGGTTGCAAGTCAAAGGGCGTACTGGACCTCACAACAAAACTGCTGTTATTTTTCAAAGCCTTTTCTTGCATCAATTCAATGCGAGGCCTTTTGGGCTCGGAGTGCTAAGTGCTCATAACAAAACCAAACATGTTCAATTTAAGCACCTTGTTCACAATAGTGGGCGTAATTTGTGTCTGTGGCACACCCCATGGATATATGGATCTCTTAGTGTTTACAACAAAGTCTTTACTGCCTTTCTGTGTCAGCATGGATGTATTGTGCTCTGGGTATTTACATCCAAGTCATAACTGCCTTTCTGTGTCAGCATGGATGTATCGTGCTCTGAGTTCACAGCAAAGTCATAACTACCTTTCTGTGTCAACAAGGATGTATTGTGCTCTGTGTTCACAACCAAGTCATAACTACCTTTCTGTGTCAACAAGGATGTATTGTGCTCTGTGTTCACAACCAAGTCATAACTGCCTTTCTGTGTCAGCATGGATGTATTGTGGTCTGTGTTCACAGCCAAGTCATTACTGCCTTTCTGTGTCCGCATGGATGTATTGTGTTCTGTGTTCACAGCCAAGTCATTACTGCCTTTCTGTGTCAGCATGGGTGTATCGTGTTCTGTGTTCACAGCCAAGTCATCACTGCCTTTCTGTGTCAGCATGGGTGTATCGTGTTCTGTGTTCACAGCCAATCATTACTGCCTTTCTGTGTCAGCATGGATATATCTTGCTCTGGGTGTTCACAACCAAGTCATTACTGCCTTTCTGTGTCAGCATGGATGTTGTGTGGTCTGGTTGTTCACAGCATAGTCATTACTGCCTTTCTGTGTCAGCATGGATATATCTTGCTCTGGGTGTTCACTGCATAGTCATTAATGCCTTTCTGTGTCAGCATGGATATATCTTGCTCTGGGTGTTCACAGCATAATCATTACTGCTTTTCTGCGTCAGCATCAATATATCGTTCTCTGGGTGTTCACAGCATAGTCCTTACAAACTTTCTGTGTCAGCATGGATATATCTTGCTCTGGGTGTTCACAGCATAGTCCTTACTTCCTTTCTGTGTCTGCATAGATATATCTTGCTCTGGGTGTTCACAACCAAGTCATTACTGCCTTTCTGCGTCAGCATGGATGTATTGTGCTGTGGGTGTTCACAGCATAGTCATTACTGCCTTTCTGTGTCAGCATGGATATATCTTGCTCTGGGTGTTCACAGCATAGTTATTACTGCCTTTCTGTGTCAGCATGGATATATCTTGATCTGGGTGTTCACAACCAAGTCATTACTTCCTTTCTGTGTCAGCATGGATGTATTGTGCTCTGGGTGTTCACAACCAAGTCATTACTGCCTTTCTGTGTCAGCACGGATGTATCGTGCTCTGGGTGTTCACAACCAAGTCATTACTGCCTTTATGTGTCAGCATGGATGTATCGCGCTCTGCGTATTCACAACCAAGTCATTACCGCCTTTCTTTGTCAGCATGGATGTATCGTGCTCTGGGTATTCACAACCAAGTCATTATTGCCTTTCTTTGTTAGTAACATTGCCAAAAGTCCGTTCTATTATGATATTTTGGCCGCTGAGAGGACAATCTGGGGCAGTCCGTAACCCTACTGTTGTCCAAACTATCAACAGCAGTCGAAGTATCCCATAGGAAAGCTTATGCTTTTATTGTTCCTTGATTTTCTCCTGTTCAATTTCTTTTTGTCCCATAAAGATTGGAACAAGTTATTGAACTTTTTATTCTTCATGATATTTGTTGTGATGTCCAACAGCAACCACCGACTGTTAGCGTAACCATAACTACCGCTATTTTTTTCTTTAACTTTTCGTGTCTGTAACACTCGTCCCTTTCAGGCCCACGCGGAACTCTAGCTTAACAAAACTACCCAGGCTTATGTGTGGACACCTTGATGTGGGCATTGCGTTTGTTCAGAACAGAATTGTGCTCAGAATTTCCTGCAGAATGGAGTTGTTCAACGCTGCTGACTTTTTGAGTCAGGAGGTCAAGGGGGATGAGTTAGAAGTCAGGGGCGGGGAAGGGTGGTTCTGGACTGGGTCTCTTGCAGGCGGGACTTGTGCGGTTGCTGGGTCAACTTGATATCAATGCTGGTGCTCTGCTGAAAACAACAACAACACAGTGGGTGATAGGAACTTGTAACAAATTATATTACAATCTATAACAAACTATGCCTCTTGACAGGTTGTGAAGGTTTTCAACAACATGAATTTCTAATCTGGCATTTTATTGGTTCCTTGTCCTTAATAGCATGAACGTAAAAACAATTAAGTCATTTTGTATTAAAACAAGAAAAGTGTTGGCTAATGCTTTACTTATCTGTAAATTTATATCTTTAATCTTTACTCCATTTCCAGAAATGTATTTTCATAAGCCAATATGCGTATAACTGATGTTAGAAAGTGTCGTCCCAGATTAGCATGTGAAATTCACATAAGCTAATAAGGGAGGGTACTTTCTGACTAGACTGGATTTTCATAAAGAGGATTATTTGTTCAATGAAAAATACCTTTAAGAGGAAAGTGTTGTCCGTGATTAGCCTGTGTGGACTGCACAGGCTAATCTGTGACAACAATTTAAGCACATGCATTAGGCCCCATTTTTCAACATCACAGCTTATTTATCTATTAGACAATTTTTTGCTGCATAACACAAAGAAGGAAAACCATCTGGTTAAAAATTTAATATTTTTTAATTGTACTTATTCTATTAATCACATTACTTTTAAAATGCCATTAGATATGTTTTATTGTTAATATAGGTTTCAATAAATGGGAGGCAACAATATTAATATTTAATAATAATATTTATGTCTCACCAATGTTGAAAAAAAACACACACACATATTATCTTACCATGCCTTTACAGATCTTTGATGGTTAAAATCTGTTTAAATTCACACTAGAATTTTTTTTTTAAGTCAATCAACAAGTAAGTTGTAAGGCATAATAAAAATAAATAAAACTTTAAACAACTTAAGGGCAACAACTCACTGCTGGTGCAGATCTACAGTTCTCTCCCTTGTTAGTTTCAGCTAAAATGTCCTTCATGTTGCAATACGAGGACATGGTAAGGCTGTCTCACCCTCACATCGCTGGACTTTGATTTGGCTGAGCCTTTCACTACTCCTTTGTCTTCTATGCTTAGCAGGTGCTGTAACATTGAGAAAACCAATATGAAGTCTTTTGAACTAGTAAATTAGTAATACACAGCAATTGTTTTGCCAAATTGAAAAAAGTATCTATACCACACCAATGAGGAAAATTAGCATAATAATATCAAACATCGAGAAAATTCTATCTTTTAAATTGGGAATTATATGTATTTTTAATTGCATGGAACTTAATTGCACAAATCCGATTAAAATATATTCTTTGACATGCGTTTTTGTTGAAATGTTCAGTTTCAGTGCTCATTTTATTAGTCCACATGCATATAAGAAAGTGCCTATTACGTGTACTTTATAAAGATGGAAAGAAAAGGCTTTTTTTCACATACACCTTGGAGTAAAAATTATGTTACAGGCCATTTGTGCTAAATAACTATCATATCACAATACTAGTTTGTCTGTACTTTGTTAATGCCCATTAATCTATATTATCACAGTTACCAATAACAAAACAATATTTTGTCCAAGTTATTTTAAACATTTACTGTGTTTGATATGATATTTTATGAACAAAATACGGATCGAAGTTTTCAATTTTGTGAAAAAATGAGTAGCCAACTCTTTAAAAATGGCAAACTACGTTAAATTGGGAAATTGGGAGCTACTATTAGAATTGCTCAATGTGTATGTTAAATTTGCATTTATATGTACACCGATGTCGCAATTACCAGTTTTTAATCATAGTGGTTTTTATACCATATTTGTTCTAATCAGAATTTACAAATACCAACAGACTGAAAGCAGACTAAACTTGAGCCATATTCAGGACAACTGGGCTTAATGAATATGTACAGTACCACATTAGCCTGTGAAGTCCACACAGGCTAACTTGAGACGACACTTTCCACCAAGACATGATTTTTGTTTAGAAATAATTTCTTTAAAGCGAAAATTTCCTCAAAAATGGAAAGCATTATCCCTGATAATTCAGAGTGCGCACTGCACAGGCTAATCTGTGGATGGTACATAACATGCATTAAGCACCCTTTTCCCATAACAAGGATCACCTGGTATCATCTTGTACAACTCTGTAACAGACTGTAGGGGGATTTACTTTGAGCCTCATACCGAGAAAACAGGGCTTTATAAATTGTGCACAAAGTGTCTGCCCAAATAAGCCTACGTAACAACTTAAAATGAAAGACTACATAATTTTTAATTTGATACTCGGCAACTTTAACTGTAAAACAATACAACTTTTAACATGACACTGAACAACTTAAAATATGAGACTGTACATATTTAAATGTGCACAACTTATTACGGGAGACTAAACAACTTGCAATAGACAATACAACAAGTCATAAGACACAATACTGTAAGTATATGAGTACTTGATCAAACACGTATTGCCTATGGATTAGACAGAAATGCAAAAACAGATGAAAGTCTATGGTGAATTAAGTATATGATACTCCGTCTTGCTACCAGGGGCCATTATACTAGTAATTATAGCCTATTATGGTTAAATCTATTATATGTACGTGATATTGAATCGATACTAGTTGATGTCTACATTTATGCCATTGTTTTTGTAAGACAGACCTTAGATGTAAAGTTTAGTCACTGGCGTTGAAAGTGTGTGCATAAAGATATGAAAGCAGTATAGTGATTTTGTCTTTGCAAACATCCGGTTTCTAATTTAAATAAAAATCATATTAGATCATAATCAATTATACGTGAACACAAATACTTAACAATTTAGAATTTTTTATTTGTATTTTAATTGTACTAAGTTTCAACTTATACAGCTTAATAAGGCAAGTAAATCATTGTTGCAACCTATCAAACACTTTTTTTGGCAAATATTGCATTGTAAATTTTAACCAGTATTAAATATTAATTTTTTTATAGAGTTTTTGAGGGATGGGGCTGAATTTAGGCCCAATCTTTGACAAAATTAATAACACTGTAAGGTCTCACCTGAAGCTCAGAAGCTGAGCTGATATGCTGGCTTCGCAGATATTGTTAAGGGCCAAGTTTGAGTTCTGATAAACTTCGGGTTGAGAGTCGAAGGGCGTAACTTACAACAAAACTGGTGTCATGTTTTTAAGCCTCCTTTAGTCTCAATTCAATGCGATGCCGTTTGGGCTCGGAGTGCAAAACCGGACGTGTTTACTTTTAGCAACTTGTTTTTAATAATGGGGGGAATTTGCGTCTGAGGTGCACCACATGAATAAATTGTGCGCTGAGGACAGTCCGTAACGCTACTACTGTCCTAACTATCTACAGCAGATATTCTTCTGAATGAATCGTCTCGATTGTTCCTTGATTTGCTCCCGTTCCTCGCTGAATATATAGCTGTCTTATAAAGAATTAAACAAATTATTCAACGTTTCATTCTTCGTGAGATTTTTCGTGATGTCCACAGCGAGAACTAACTGTTAGCGTTAACTGTTAGCGTTACCATAAGTACTGCTATAACGTCTCGCTTCTGTAACACTCATCCTAGTCCGGCACTAGAGCTAAACAAAACTACTCGGGCTTGCTTGGGGAAATCTCGACACAGACATTTCGGTTGTTCATAACAGCGCGTGAAAACTTGACGTGCTGATGATTTATTGCAGAACAGACTTGTGTAACGATGCTGACCATTTGAAGCCGGAGGTCCAGTGGGAGGAGCTAAGGATCAGGGGAGGGAAAGGATCGTTTTGTATTGGGGCTCCTGCAGGCCGGACTGGTGCTGTTGGTTGGCCAACTCGATATCAATGCTGGTGCTCTCCTGAAAACAACAACACTAGAGTGGGGGATATGAACTTGTAACACATTTTTATATTACAATGTATAATACACTACATATATGCCTCTTGATTGGATGTGAAGGTTTTCAACAGCAAAACATAATTATCTGAATTTCTAATTTGGCATTCATTGGTGCCTTGTCCTAAATAGCAATTAATGAAAATTAATGCAATTAAATCTAAATTAAATTAAAGCATCTTTTCTCTCCCTTCCAATATATCCAAGAGATAAAGCAAGAACACCAGTCTAAAGTGTTAATCATGGCTTCGAGTAAAATATTATTTTTTGTGTGAGTATAGCCCTACATGAAACGATTATTTAGTATAATGTAACCTATAAGGCAACCTGAACTGTTTAAAATGCAAAAAATATGCACTTCCTTATCATTTTTCATCTATCCTCAATGTGCATGCCAAATTGCAGATCAATCCTTCACGTAGAAATGTTTGAACAATGAAAATTATTATAATAATGCCTGATAAGACATATGGCTTCCATTGTCGGTGCTTAGATTTATAAAGGGCTTTCAAGAGCAAATAACATTAACTTATATAACAGAATACAGTAAATATACTGTAAACTTCTTATATGCTATATCGTAGAAGAAATATAATATTATTAAAACGTGTTTGGGCTTCTTTCAGTGCGAAATTGTGAGTTTAGAGGTGCTCAATACGAGTTTCTTTACTTATTATTATCCCCCACCATAGGCGGAGAGATATTGTTTTGGCATTGTCTGTCAGTCCTTCTGTCCGTCTGTCCGGAGCCATATCTTGTAAGTGCTTTGGCGGATTTCATTGAAACTTGGTATGAGTATGCATATGGATAAGAGGATGATGCATGCCAAATGGCATTGTACACCATCAGTTAATAATAGAGATATGGCCATTTGTTTCTTGAAAAATGCTTTTTGTGTGTCCGGAGCCATATTTTTAAAGTGCTTTGGCAGATTTTATTGAAACATGAAATGAGTATATATATGGATAAGAGGATGATGCACGCCAAATGACATTGTACACCATCTGTTAATAACGGAGTTATGGCCCTTTGTATCTTGAAACCATGTTGTTTTGAGTGTCAAATATAATACTTTTGTGTCCAGAAGCATATTGGCGTGGGCAGCAATTCAACGAAATGCTTGCTTTAATTATTTTCCCATACAAATTTTCCCATTTAATTATTTTTCTTTACACTTTTCAATACTCGTTAACTCCATAAAACAAAACACATTTATTCCATGAAACTAACAAGATCGCATAATATCCCGTGAAAAAATGGTGGTTTTATGTAAATCATGCTCCTTTGTGACGGGGCCTGTTTTGACAAAAAAAAACAACACTGTATACACAATGAAAACTTAACACCTCCTCGCAAACATACTCTATACGGCATTAGATGGAATAGATTCCAATCAAATAGGCATAATTGAATATTTCACAGCTTTATAAAAACTCAAAGCCTGCATGGGGATGAAAGAAATTATTGTGGTGTTGTGTTTCTGAGGTGTCTGTATCGGTAAGTTGGAAAGCATCAAGCTGGAGAAGGGTTTGAGTTATTGATCATCAAGCAAAATAAGTTGTACTGTAAACACGATATACACAAAAATAGACGCCATTTTACCTTCTGTGAAATCATATCATATCATTCTCGTCCACTTAACTTTTTTATACACTGCAAAAAAAAAATTATTTGCGGGACATTATTTTTTATTGATTTTAAGGGTTGAACAATCCACAAATTAAATACAAATATACTGGAAAATAACTGACACAAATTCCATATTTATTGTTTCCGAACTGAGAAAGACACGCATTAACTACCACGTCCATGAGTCTTTTTTAACCACGAAATAACATGCGGACGAGTATATATGATTTTACAAAAAACAAACAATTTAAAAGGATATTTTACCTTATGTAAACTCATACCATTATTTTCCACTTCATCTTAATAAACAGGAAATACACAAGCAGGGCTTTTCCTTGAGTATTTATGGGTCTGTTAAACGGACCCATACCCAAAGCGTGTTATATGCTGTTCCTTATGAAAATTATATCTCAATTATGTTTCAATTAGATCTAACAAAGTTTATAACTATTATAATAGGATTTTATTCCTATCATTTGAAGTATTATTAATACTTATATTAAATGTGTTTTTCCCAAATCAATGGACTTTTAGTATGAAACAAATTCAAAATCCCAAAATTGCATTTTTTCCCAAAGTGGAGAAGAAAGGGCCTGACAAAGCGTCTCTTTTACCTTCTGCTTCATGCTTGTCCCCCACATCCTCAACATCGTTGTCTCGACCCAGCAGCAACTGGAGCAGCAGAGTAGCTCGATGTATTTCTTGTATGTATATTTAGGACTCACACACATTTACATAAATGTAATAAAAAAAGTATAAGACATGTTCAACATCATAAAATATGGCAAATTAATCAATCTCACATCAAGTGTTACCTTTCTGTAAACATTGCTTAAAATATCAATATACACTCCTCCAAAGATAACTTAAACAATGTCATACTTTATTAAAAAAGTATTCATCCATATACATTTCTTACATGGCATGGTGTTTATAGAAATGAAAGTCTAAAAATAGCCTCAGTTGCTATGTACATGTACATGTGCATATATGTAGAAATATGAAATTTTCAGTTGAAATGCTTTGTTTTTTTCATGCAAAGTTTACAAGAACTAAATGTTAGGACCATAATGACACAAACGTTATGACAACATAACATAATATGCATTACATCTAATGTTCCAACAAAAACAACCCTCACATTGTGTAATCAGATAACAATATGTGCACATAAATTATTTGTATCTTTAACTACACACTAATGTTGTATTGTAACATCACACACTACTATGTTCGTATGCTAAACAACACATTGTCATTGAAATACTAATCACTAATAACAACAACTAATACATACATGTTTACTATTCCACTCTGAACACCAGGATGTTGTCCCCCAGCTGTCCCACAATGATGGATGATGTTGTGCTGCTGTAGCAGACTGACCGTGGCCACCTCACTCCATCCTTCTGAGTAGCAAGATTAGCCAGCTTACTCTCTCCCTCCCAGCCCACCTGTAGTACAGTGTCGGACAGGTATCCACAGACCAGCACCTGGCCTGCAGGGGTCACATGTAGACCACGTGGCCACCCTAGTGCTGGGTCTGAGCATGTAGCCAGGAGTGTGCCATCCCTGGCCAGGGTGAGAAGCTTGTTGTGTATGGAGCTGGTGATGTACAGCATGTCTCCTGTGGGACTCACAGCACACTTCCTTACTGCAAAACAGAGTAACATCAAGATATTGAATTACTGTCAATGTTAAATAATCTTATTAAACATACTGCAGTGATATTGTATTACGCATATGTTGCTATAAAGAGGCCTTTACACATCTAAAATATATGCATACATTTCAATAATTTAATAGTTAAGCGTGACAATAAACTTCAGTAGCAGAGTTTTTTAGTTAACGTTTGACATGTTGAAATGCGACTGTTGAGTAAGATATGAATTGAAGCAAAACAAGTACACAGATGGAAACAATTACACATACTGAAACAATTGAACAGTTCTATCAACAGGTAAACATATTGTACATGTACAATCATTTTACAACCACAAAATTAAGACAGGGTCAGAAAGTGTCTCTCTCCCAGGAACACAGTTTCTATTTATAGACATGTCATGTAGTTACTGTCAAAATATTTCATTACTCATGTTTATAATCAATATTTCTGAATCTTGTTTTGGCTACAATGTACTGTAGCATTCAAAGGGCACATATGAATTAAAGAACAATTTTTTTATAATACATCAGCAGGTTTTTTGCTATTACATCTGAATTTTATTTTATTATCATCTCACAAAGTATGTAACTATAATTTATATTATTTTTTCAAAATAACAAGATAAAGGCCTAATGGGTCAATATTTGTTGATTAAAAAAATAAATCCCAACTCGGTTCATTTAGTCAATAAAAATTCCCAAATTTGTCATTGTATGAATTTAAAATAACACAATTTGACTAGACTCCTTTTCCAACAATGGCTAGACAAATCCCTGTACATAATACACATGTTATCAGGATGGATTCACCATGATTCTTACCTGTCCAATCAGCTGATCTATCTTGGTAGAGTCTGCAGAGCTGTTTGCCATTCAGCGTGTATTTGTACAATTCTTTACCAGAGGTGACAAAAAAGTCTCCTTGGTGATGGGTAATACATGTACATTCATGTTGTAACTGAAACTTCCTGCCGGAGACAAGCTTTCCCTGGTTGACAGTGATAAACTGGACCTCATGTATCTTGCTATCATGGTCATTCACAGCCACTGCAACCTCACTGGGTGTGATCAAACAAATGTCAACTGGCTGAGCATTCACATCCCAGTGACTCACCACCTGGTACTGCTGGTTCAGCAGCTTGACTCTCTTATTATAATAGTCTGCAACCAGCACCTGCCCATCAGTCAGAACACATATGCCTGCAATACTCCATTCATATGAATCACTTGGTATTCTCACATTGTGCACAGACTTCCGCTGGACGTTAAACGCCTTGCCTGACTTTCCTAGCAGAGTCAATGCCTGCTGTATTATATGCTTACATTTTATGCTGGCTATAAGACAGAGCTCCTTATTATCTCCAATTTTCTGAACAAGTTCATGGAATTGTGACAAGTCATTGTGAAGAGTGGTGCATTTATGAATAGAACTTGTAACTGACCCTTTAATGCTTATAACTTCATCTTTCATCTCGTTAAGTTCCTTCGCAGTAATATTATCAAATTCATTCACGATAGAGAGAACACTCCTACACATCTCTTCTTTTAAATATTGTTCATTTCCGCCTGATGTACCCACAGAACTATTATCACATTCATCTATATAAGTATTTAAATTGCCACGCATTTGCTCTATCATAACTGCACTATGTTCCTTGTATGTTTTCTGCAATGACTGAATGCTGGCCTTCTGTCTGATCTGCAGGGTTTTAATTTCCCCCAGGACAGTTTCCAGCTCCACTGACATCCCCTCCAGGCCAGTGGGCTGCGAGTTGGTCAGCTCCGAAATCTGGGTCACTTTACTGCACTGGCTGAAATAAACATGTACCAGCAAGAAATAGTCAGTGATATTATGTAATGCTTCAAACAAGTATAAAGTGTTAAATAAAAACATACATGGACAATAAATTAACGCTTCTTGGGCTGAATATGGGGGTATATAGATTTGCACTTTTCCATCCATCTGTGTGACTTTTCTGTCATATATAACTCAACATGTATCCCTGCAACTTTACAAGTACAGTAACCAGGCATGTGAGCTAATGCTCACCTCTATATGTTGTTTCTGTTGTTTTCATCATAATTGTAGTAATGTCTTATATTTATACAAAAATGACATTTTAACATATGTGCAGTGTAAAATAAACAGTATTGCTTGCTACAAGAGGACTATCACTTTACATAAATATTTATCATTGTGTAATTTTACCCACATGCATAGTTTGATATGTCTTTTTCAACATACCCAGAGTTATGGCCCTGTTTAGCAAAGAAATCACATTTAAAATTGTGTTGTGAGTAACTCAAAGAGTACAGCTGATAGAGGGATGAACTATTCTTAAAGTATAGCCCACCATGTGAAATTATGCACCTTGATATTTTTTTTAAGTTTTTTTTTACATAAGAAGAGTTATGTGACAATCCCTTTAACCAAACAATAATATTTTTTCAATTGTGAGAAGCGTTACTCAAATAGAGGGATACTTCTACAGTAACATAGTAATTGTCAGGTTAACTTGTGCAACTCCATGTTTGTTCATAATTTAAAGACATTTGTGCAGTTGTGGGACAAATTGGATTGTAGAGGTATCAATGTACTAAGAATACATTTTTAGTAGTTAATATTGTTTTCAGTTTTAGTATCATTGTACACCTTGACCACACTATCCATAATAACACATGCAAGAAAAGATCATTAATGCTCTTCCATCCCACAAAAAACAAGCATGACGTATATTTCATGTCTATTCCCAAACTCAGTATGTACAGTCTAGCCTGTGATGAGCGACATATGACATGCAAACTGGTCTACTATCTCCCAATATTTGTTGTTATTTAACCTCTTGTGATTATTTTGCTTTTGTTGTTGTCATGTGATCTATTTGTGGAAAAGTAAAGACGCCATTGTTAAATGTTTGAATGGTCAGGTTAGCGTGTGCAACTCCACATGTTTGTTCAAAATGTTCCTAATTATTCTTGAGTAATCATCAGGAAACCATTTTACTGTTTCGAGTCACTGTGACCTTGACCTTTGATCTAGTTACCTGAAAATCAATAGGGGTCATCTGCCAGTGATGATCAATGTACCTATGAAGTTTCATGATCCTAGGCGTAAGCATTCTTGAGTTATCATCCGAATACCATTTTTCTAAGTTGAGTCACCGTGACATTTTAATTGTCAGGTAAACTCGTGCAACTCCATATGTTTCTTCATATTTTTTTGACATTAATGCAGTTGTCTTAAATGGGTTAAAATTCAATGATTAAATGCATTTAATAATAGCAGTACTGTAATATAACTTTTATCATCATTGAAAATCTGCTTATAATATTATGGGTATAACAGGAACTAAAACTGCAGTGCTCCAGCTAGGCCTAAATCGAAGGGCGCCGCGCCGCACCCTCCCGAACCTCCGCCCTGCCCCCCCCCCCGAACCCCCGCCCTGCCCCCCCCCTCTAAAAAAAAAAAATTTTTTTTTTTTTTTAATATATTTTTTTTTACATATGATAATTCATAAATCTCTTATTTCATTGTATTTTTTTTAATCCTCATTGTAGACATTGTATTTGAATGGTTTAATAATAATGGGAATAATACAATTATTTATAACATATAAATTAACATGCAATAGGAAGCATTCCTACGCGCGCTCGAACGTGCCCTTTTCACAAAATACTGCGTGTCGAAAGTGCCCATTTGACAATATACTGCGCGTCGAAAGTGCCCTTTTGACAAAAAAGCCCCCCTGCCCTTTTCAAATCCTAGCTGGAGCACTGAACTGACTACTAAGTCTTTATAATTTCATGTTATAATCTTCTGTGACCTTTGACCTATTGACCTTAAAATGGATTGACCTCTTAATTTTCCTCAATGTATACACAAAACATGTTGCCTGGCTGTAGGTCAAAGCATTCCCTAGATATACTGTGGAACACAATTGGTCTACGGACCAACGGACTAAAGAACAGATGCAAAGCAAAATAACCCTGCTTCTTACAAAAGGGTCCTCTATTTCTAAATATAGTCTGAGTATTAACATTCTAGCCTGTGATAAGCATCTTATGACATGCAACCCAGCGATTTTTTTTCTTCCTTATAAAGTACCTGTAAAGGTATACTTTCCCAATTGAAGAAAAACTACGAAATTCCAAATTGCTGTCTGAAAATTTCCAAAAAGAAAGACAAATTCATTCTTTTTTTTTTGAAGAAGTGCATTTTCTGCAAGTTAACAAACAAGTACAAGAGGTCCATGATGGCCCTGTATCGCTCTACTGCTGAAAATATTCTTGGCGTGTGCAAATACTTAAATATAGGCCCTATTTAAGCACATGTACACTTTTGTGACACCCGGGGCAGGGTCAAATTTGACCCCAGGGGCTTAATTTGAGCAAACTTTGAAGAGGACTACTGTATCTCACTACATACAAAATGTGGTAGCCCTAGGTCCTAGAGTTAAGGACAAGAAATTTTGAAAGTTTTCACAAAATAAGCAAGATATAAGCATACACTACGGTGGTCGGTGATTTAGGCAAAAATCGCGGGGCGCGTAGTGTATTATAATCTGTCTATTCCAAATTAACATTGACCAACTCTAAAATATATTTGACCTCTGACCTTGAAGGATGACCTTGACCTTGAACTTTCACCACTCAAAATGTGCAGCTTCATGAGATGCACATGCATGCCAAATATGAAGTTGCTATCTTCAATATAACAAAAGTAATTGCAAAATGTTAAAGTTGGCGCAAACTAGTGATGCAACAATATACCGGTATATCGGTATATATCGCAATACGCAATCCGCATATTGTATTGCGATATGATTTTCATCATACCGGTACAAAAATTTTACAAAAATTCATTCACATTTCGTCCAGAAAAGCCATCCGAAATAATGATAAAAAGGTAAACAAAACAAAGCAGGGTAAATTATTTTTTACGTAAAAAAAGCATTCTAAAAAGTGTATTATACGGAGTAGCGTTGTTACATGGGAGCATTCATTCGATGCTTTTGAACAGATTATCGTTGAATTAATTGCGCACAGCTGTAAATGTTTCGTTCGATTCTGATTTGAGCATTTTTTGTAATCCGAATTTCGGAAATACGCTTCCAAATTTGAATGCTAACGCGACAATAAAAAATTCTAGCGTCAAATAAAAAGTGCTTTATCCTTTGTCTCAATAAAAAGCGCGCGAAAATTATACAGACATGTAGAACGTCGCATGGAAAGTATGGGTGTATTTTGTGTTGTATAAAAACGGGAACATCACGTCAGCTGAATTACGCGTGTTCAGTGGGAAAAACGCCCAGGTTGGACGTTATTTCATCACATCTTTAAATAGTAACAATTGCAAAAATGTATTTGATACTTAAGAAAATTTGCAAATGTTTGTGTTTCTTATTATTCTTGAGCACATTTATAGTAAATATTTACCAGAATTTGCTTTAAAATTGGAATTTATGGGATTATTGGGTAATTGGCAAGTTATAATTTTGGTACAAGTTAGCAATATATTGCGATATATTGCAATACGGGTTTTTGAACTGACAATATATTGCAATACAGTTTTTGGCGTATTGCTGCAGCACTAATACTATCGACTGATAAAATCCAAACAAGGGCTGTTTGTAAAACACACATGCCCCCAAATGGGCTGTCATTTGCAGTGGCAGCAATTGTGTGATTACGTTAGAAACCATTTTACTACTTCAGGTCACTGTGACTTGACCTTTGACCTAGTGACCTGAAAACCAAAAAGGGTCATCTGCCATCTGTCATAATCAATGTACCTATGATCCTAGGCATAAGCGTTCTTGAGTTCTCATCCAGAAACCATTTTACTATTTCGGGTCACCGTGACCTTGACCTTTGACCTAGTGACCTGAAAGTTGCTTATCCACCGATAATTACGAGTAACGCCCATATAATATAAACTGGAATGGTCTAGTATACATCAGATTCGGGCTAGTAGATTTTAAGAGGAGCTGGTCCGATGGTCTTGCTGTAAAAAAGTTAATGTCAAACCCTGTAAAGTTAAACTACTACTGGTAAGGCATTCTTAAGTGTATATATTTCGGACATGTATAGTAATCGGATAAACAGTAATAGATATACAAGATGTTCCATGCATTAAGATAGTGTTTTTGTACAAAAGCTATCATAGGGATGATGATAATATAACGAGGATAAATATGTGATGGAACGGTGCTACTGGTACATATCTTAAATTACTTAAATGTGTTAAAGACTTAAATGTGTTATGATGAAGTAGATTTTAATGAGCATTTATTGTTTTTACAAATAAACATAGTATAGTGATAAAAATAATAAAAAGTTGTAAAATGAACATGTTTTGTTTTTGAAAAGTCGATATTGTTCACACATATTCTTGATATTGTGTCCTTATCTTTGTGTACCAATTCATTAAAATATGTTGTGTTATTTATCATGGAATTTTTATTTTAATTTAATGAAGCAGCATAACTTTTTAAGATATTGTGTTGCTCTTAGAGCATATTTTTATTTAAAAAAAAAAGAATAATACAGACAAAAACACAATAAACGCGCTTCAAAATTGACCCCAGTATTTTTCAATTTGATTCCTCAAAATTTCAGCCCTGGGGTCATTGACTGCTGGTTTTTAAAATCTATTGAAATCCCTCATGATCGGTCCTCGAAGTGATTTTTTACAATTTTTCTTATCCGAGTCCTGGGACTGCATAACCTGCAAATCTACGGCTCCCTGAATCGAAAAAACGAGTCAGGGGTTTTCCTCGCTTCATTGGAAAGAGACCCTTACCTATGGATTTTGGGAAGAATTCTCGCTAAAATTACTGCTTTGGGAAATGAAAAAGCTGGTGTAAGTAAGGATCTTTGGAAAACTGCATGATTCTAATGAAATTTTCAATTGGGAAGGGGTCTTTAATAGGCTCCTGATATATAAGGCGGAAAACCGCTGCTACTGCGAGCCCAAGTATTAAACTTTATTATTTTTTTCTGAAAATTCTATACATTTTTGGGACTCCCATTACTCAAAACTTTGCATCCCCAGATATTTTTGTGAGTCCAGGACGCAGGACTCACGGTTAAAAAAATTCACTGTCCTCGATGCTCTCAAATTGCGTCACCTGATTCACACATGTTCAATGGGAATTCCCCCATCCCATAAATAAATTTGTAAATGCACTCGTGTAAAATGGCGGACATTTGAGTTTATGAAATTCTTTGACATATTCATTGGCCGTATTTTGGTTTTGAAAATATAAATCGTAATAATACTGGATTATCCGGTAATGGATAGAGTTGGAACATGCAAAGATCTATCAATAGTATATGTGTATTTACAGCTACATTCCGAAATACCGTCGGTCCTCGGATTTTTCCGATAATAATATGGAAAATCCGGTAATGATTCTAATATTGCCGGACCTCATGTCCGGTAATAAAATTGTGGCGAAATATGGAATTCAACAAGCTTTTTCCAGAAAAGTTACAAGGCAAAAGTAAGGAATTTACAGAGTTATTTATGAATACTCCAATCATGAAAAACATTTTTTTTATTGGTTGCATTTCTTGAATTACGTACATGCATATACGGTATCCGAAGATTTTTGCTGCGTCTTCAATGCAAATTACAATGTTAAAAATGTCATCTTCGTCTTTCGTCGTCATTTTTTACTTTTTGGGCCTGAAATAATCAGTCTGGGCCGGAAATGGCTGCATGAGTATAGGACCTCATTGCCGGCAATTAATTATAATTTTGGGAAGGAATGTTACAGATTTAAGGAGCATGTTTGTATCCATCAAAATCACAATCGGTAAGGTCTATTAAAATTATGAAATAAAAGTGGGACTTCAAAATTTATGTTTGGGACGTCCAAGATTTATGGTTTGGAAGTCAGGACTTCCAACTTTTAAAAGCTAGCGAAAGCGCTGTTAATTATTAATAGCTAAAGGAATATAAATGTGTGAGATACCTGTGAATTGTTCCAACACATGCAGAGCAGCACAGCTGACTGTGGTAATGGCAAAACTGTGTCAGTGTTTCATCCTCATGCACCTCACACTTCCTGAGAAAATCTTCCACTGCCTTAGAAACTGGCCATTTCTTAATATCCTCCCTTCCACATGTCATATGTTTTGTAAAAAATTGACTATGCAGGATAACACATTTTTTACAATAAAACCCTTCACATTTTTCACAATAAATGTCTGCAGATTCCGTAAGATTCTGCTCTAAACAACGTGTGCAAGAAAAGTCTTCAACCATACGCAAACATTTTGGAACCGAAGACAATAAACCTGTTGCCATTTTGTTACTGTATATAATGTTAAAACCTTTTTGTTCAAATCGTTCCAAGTTTATTTCTTGTGAAATATGAAAAAAATAAAGCTAGTTCCAAAAGTTTATCAACCTTAGACGTTAAAATTAACACTGAAACACAGATAAATTCAAACACAAGATATGCAAAAAAACTTTTCAACCATAGGCCAACGTTTCACAACATTAGACAATGAACGTGTTGCCAATTTTGATATTCTAGTGTATGAAGTTTTACATGTGAAAGTACATGTAGTTAAAGAATAATTCTGTTAAAATAGTCTATAATACTGTAAACCGGATGGTTATGGCTGTGTTGTATCCCAATAAACAAGACATCATAAATAAGATAGTTCACAGTTCACTTCTTTTAATAATGTAGCAATGCTTTTCAGTCCATAATGAAAAACATGCAGACGAGAATTCAAATAGCAGTTAATCCTACAGTATAAATCAGGATCTGAAATATATAAAACAATAAAATACTAAACAATTAAACAATAGTTCTGTTCTAGTGGCCTTAACATTTATTTTATTTGACTCAACTACTCATATAAGATTTAGGTACAACAATGACAACAATAATCATAAATACACAAAATGCAGCATCAAAAACCTTATAAACAAGGGCTATTTGTAAAACATGCATGCCCCCCATATGAGCTGTCAGTTGTAGTGGCAGCCATTGTGTGAATCTTTCTTTGGCACTGTGACCTAATGACCTGAAAATCAATAGGGGTCATCTGCTTGTCATGATCAATGTACCTCAGAGCTCCAGATAAAAGTTTGGTCAAATTCTTATTTACTCCCTGTTTTAAAAATTAATTCTTATTTTACCCCCTATTTATAAAATTAATTCTTAACAATATATTACCAAATAATTTTGAGTGCTTCAGATTCGCAGTCATTTACGCAAGAGCTTATAAGTTCATCAATTATTGACGAACCCATGCTTTGGGTATTTGAATCTAATTGAAAAATGCATGCAGCGAGGACTTTTGACACTGAAATGGTTTTTTTGCCTTCCACGCTTCAATACACCGTTTCAGTCGGCCATTTAGATTTTTCTGTAAAACGGTCACTCACACTTCGGCTTTATATAATTCATAATGGCCTTTTGGTCTCCGTTAAAGTCATATCAAAAACTATATTTTACATTTAATTTTAATGGCATTTTGAATAGGTATACCGTATATTACTTGTGTATAAAAATTACGATAAGTGTAATTAAATAGGTACAATAAACAGTAATGACTCGCCTGCAAATCAAGGAGAACAGAATCGAGACCGTTTGGCCTTTCGACCGTTCTTAGGTGTGGGTTTTCCTCACAGCAAACGCTTGAGTGCCGTTGATTTAAAGTTGTAGTTTTAATTGAGCGCCTAGACGAGCCAGAACCGGGATGAAATGTTTACCATACTTAATTTGCTACTGGAAGTTTTACGCACGTTCGAAAATTTCGATTTCGTGTTTTATTTTTTTAATGCGTAACTTTACGCAAAGATTTACAATCTAAATCGTTATTTAAGAAATTTAATTCGTTTTTACGCCTTTACACATGTTATCTGTAGCACTGGTACCTTTGAAGTTTCGTGATCCTAGGCGTAAGCTTTCTTGAGTTATCATCCGGAAACCATTTTACTGTGTCAAGTCACCGTGACCTTTGACCCAGCGCTTCCGTTAGCTTTTAAAAGTTGGAAGTCCTGACTTCTAAGCCTAAAATTTTGGACGTCCCACTTTTATTTTAGAATTTTAATATATGTAAATGTTCCAACTCTACCCATTACCCGATAATCCAGTTTTATTACCATTTCTATTTTCAAAACCAAAATACGGACAATATTGATGTCCGCTACTGTTCACTTTACGCAAGTTGAATTGTGCGATGGGGGAATTCCCATTGAACATTTGTCAATCACGTGACGCGATTTGAGAGCATAGAGTTGAGCACTGTTCATAATTAGTTATTATGACAAATCAACGACTGATTTTAAAATGTAACATGTAAATTATGATCGACGACTTATACTGTTCCGAAAACGACTGTCCGAAAAAAGTACGTGTTTTGCACAAGAAATAATATGTGCATATCGTTTGACTGCAGAAAATGAAAACCAATTACTCATTAAATACGTAATCAATATATAATTTGGTTAAAATGACAATATGCTTTTGCACTACTTTTCTTTGCTAATAGACACTTAAAATATTTCAAGATGGCGGACATTTGACTTGTAAGATATTTGGAAACTAGTGAAGATATTCCGTCAATTGCAGTTCATGTCCGTACCATCTGCTAATAACTCGGAAATGAATAAATAAAATAACGGGGAAAATCGGTACCGAACGAACATTTCTGAAATGCCGAATTCGTTCTCAAATGATCGACACACAACGAATTTTCTTGAAATGATTATTTTTCGGCTAATTTCCAAACAGTCTATTCAGATTTTTGCTATCGTCAGAGCCGAGATTTCATCGCATTGGCGATCAGGCGATGGGTTAATTTTGCAGACTGCTTATTTTCAAATGCATATAATCAAACATGTTATCCGAAAAATCAGGATTTTACTATTCACGGAATGTACCTATGAAGTTTCGTGATCCTAGGCGTAAGCTTTCTTGAGTTATCATCCGGAAACCATTTTACTGTGTCAAGTCACCGTGACCTTTGACCTAGTGACCTGAAAGTCAATAGGGGTCATCTGCGAGTCATGATCAAGGTACCTATGAAGTTTCATGATCAATGTACCTATGACGTTTTGTGATCCTAGGTGCAAGGGTCCTTGAAATATCATCCGGAAACCATTTTTCTAAGTTGAGTCACCGTGACCTTGACCGTGTGACCTAAAAATCAATAGGGGTCACCTGCGAGTCATGATCAATGTACCTATGAAGTTTCATGATCCTAGGCATAAGTGTTCTTGAGTTATCATCCGGAAACCATTTTACTATTTCGGGTCACTGTGACCTTGACCTTTGACCTAAAAATCAATAGGGGTCATCTGCGAGTCATGCTCAATGTACCTATGAAGTTTCATGATCCTAGGCCTAAGCGTTCTTGATTTATCATCCGGAAACCATCTGGTGGACGGACAGACATACTGACAGACCGTCATGTGCAAAACAATACACCCCCTCTTCTTCAAAGGGGGGCATAATAATGAGATAAAAATATATTATTCAACACATGGATGCAATTTCTACAATTCTTACCAATTTATGGAATGGAGTCCCTTTCTCTTTCACTTCAGTCTCTCCTCTTTTAACCTGCCAGTGCTGTAAATTCGAACATGCAAACAGATACTAGTATTATGGTGTTTCAACTGAGTGTATAAGTTGCTTTCTAAAAGTGAATTTATTAATTTGCTGCCATTCCCGAAATCATGTGATTCGAACATTAAAAAAGTGCAAACCATAGGCGCTCGATGTCAATGACAATGTTGTTTTTTTTTAATTTATTTTTTTTTTAGTTACCTGTTGTTTATTATAATGCATACACATACTAAATTAATAACAAGGGACAAAATTGTCACAAAACCAGGTTTTCATTGTGAAAAAAAAATCTGATAAAGGGAGAAAACTCAAACTGAACTTTTGAAATGACCAAAAAAAATTAACCCCCTTTGTAAGTTTTTTTTTTTATATCTATTTTTAGTCGTGGCGACCTTGACATTGGAGATATTGACGTGATTCTTTCGTGGGACACACCGTCCCATGATGGTGAACAAATGTGCCAAATGATTTTAAAATCTCACAATGAATGACATAGTTATGGCCAGGACAAGCTCATTTATGGCCATTTTTGACCTTTGAACTCAAAGTGTGACCTTGACCTTGGAGATATCGACGTAATTATTTCGCGCGACACACCGTCCAATGATGGTGAACAAATGTGCCAAATGATTTTAAAATCTGACGATGAACGACATAGTTATGGCTCGGACAAGCTCATTTATGGCCATTTTTGACCTTTGAACTCAAAGTGTGACCTTGACCTTGGAGATATCGACGTAATTATTTCGCGCGACACACCGTCCAATGATGGTGAACAAATGTGCCAAATGATTTTAAAATCTGACAATGAACGACATAGTTATGGCCCGGACAAGCTTATTCCGCCAGCCCGCCAGCCAGCCCGCCCGCATTCGCCAATCTAATAACCAGTTTTTTCCTTTGGAAAACCTGGTTAAAAACCTGGTTAAAAATCTTCCGACAAAACGTCTTCTTAAAAAATAAAGATAGTTGGGCTATATACATAGATATTGACAAGGTAAATCACTCGCCATTTTCTAAAGCAACGGAAGAGCATCATTATGCATAATTAAATCGCTGTCACCCCGCTCGCTTATTGAAATGCGCGAGCAGGCCGGGAACCTCGCTCTTTCTCTATCTACTTTCAGTTTCAACAGAAACATCCACAGAAGATGTGATAAATCCCTGTACTATTGTTTCTCTCAATTAATGGGGCAATCAACAAAAGATATTGTAAATTGCATACACATGAATCATTCCTTACCAATTCGTCTGCCATGGAGATTTCCAGAAAAAAAACAGCACGTCAAAAAACAAATCTGGCGCCCACAGTTTTAAGTGGCTGTTATTGTGTATAAAGAGCGAGGTTCCCGGTCTGCACCCGCATATCAATAAGCGAGCGGGGCGACAGCAATTTAAGGTTCATATCAGGGCCCTCACACTACTTTGGGGGAAGGGGTCGGCAGCCTTTAGAAGGGGGAATTTTCGCGGCGTTTCCCTTTTTGGGGGAATTTTTTACTTACTCTCTCATTATTTCATTTGTACATGTTTGCACTATATTCATTGCATTTTCCATAATTATATATGTTTGAAAAGATTAAATTGAAATAGAATTGAGATATAATAATCATGAGACACATCTTTCTATTAAAAAAAAAAAAAAATTTTTTTTTTTTTTTTTTTTTAGGGGGAATTTTTCCCCCCAAAAGGTGAAAAAAGTATACTTTTCAGGTGGGTGACTGCCGCCGAAATTCGGCGGCAGATTTGATAGATTGAGGGCCCTGCATGTTAAGTGCCAAAATGACCCCACATTGAAGAAATTTAAAAATATAACAAGGGACAATTTTCATTGTGAAAAAAATCTGATAAAGGGAGACAACTCAAACTGAACTTTTGAAATGAACAAACAAAATTAACCCCCTTTGTAAGTTTGTTTTAAAATAAATCTATTTTTAGTCGTGGCGACCTTGACATTGGAGATATTGACGTGATTCTTTCGTGCGACACACCGTCCCATGATGGTGAACAAATGTGCCAAATGATTTTAGAATCTCATAATGAATGACATAGTTATAGCCCAGACAAGCTCATTTATGGCTATTGTTTACCTTTTAACTCAAAGTGTGACCTTGACCTTGGAGATATTGTCGTAATTTTTTCGCGCGACACACCGTCTAATGATGGTTAACAAATGTGCCAAATGATTTTAAAATCTCACAATGAACGACAAAGTTATGGCCCGGACAAGCTTGTTCCGCCCGCCCACAAGCCAGCCAGCCAGCCCGCATTCGCCAATCTAATAACCAGTTTTTTCCTTCGGAAAACCTGGTTAAAAATGATCAGTAATACCCAAAATAAATAAATGAAATTAACATATGGTTTAAATTATTATATATTATTTCTACATATGTATACATTTTCAAGAAAAAAAATCACAAATCTTTGTTATTATGTCATTATTAGCAAAAATTATCCAATATATGGCAAATTCTCAAATCCATTAAAATGAACACACATGAACCAAATAAAACCACCAACAGTATTGGCCAGTTATATTTAAGGTACAACTACCATTGAATTTCGTCAATAAAGCCCCACAACGACACTATGCGATTTTCAAAATGAACATGTTTATACCATGAGTTGCTATTTATAGATTTTGGAAAAAGTCTAAGTTTCCAATTGCATAGCATGCGATCAAGAGGAGTTATGATGTTATGAAATATATTTCATGAAACTATATCATTTTCCTATTATCTCCATAACAATGACGCTTACATGAAATTCACTAATTCAATAGAATCTTGATACATTTAAGTCTCCTCACTATTTAATTTCATCTCTCGTCCATCTTTGTCAGCAGTTTGTATTGATCCGCATTTACGAATTTATTAAATATTGTTTACATATTATATTTATTTGATTAGATAACTTGAAAATGTCTCATAAACAAATTATATAAACTTAAGAACAAATGGATCGGTAATATTTTATAAATTGTCGAAATTGAAAAGAAATATTTTTCTAATATACTACCGGCAAATAATGGCTAGCTGAACAGGTAAACATGACAAGACAATAACAAATGCATTTTTTTATCAATGACAAGGTTTTTATAGAAAGGTAAATGTTCACTTGGTTCAATATGTACGGTGTGCCCAAGATTTGTATAATTCATTTCTCTGATCCCATAAATATTATGCCTAGATCGTTAATTGAAATATTGTTATGTCCACTTCCTTTAAACCGGATGTTTTATGCCCCACATGTTTGACGAACGGGTATGGTATTCAAGCAGTGACATAAACATGGTGAATTTTGTTTTAAGGTAGCAAACTAGTCGTCTCTCCGAGTCTTATATATTTCAAATTAACAATACACGTTTATGCCTTTTGGTGATATACATGTAGTTTATTTTTTGTTTTAGTGTCATTTCGTGACTATAATGAGTACTGTATTGCGAGTAAATAAGCAAATTTGACAATAAAGGTTCACTGGAAAGTCCACCATACTAAAAGTAGTTTCCCAATTATTTTGTTAACTTTTGACATTCTTTGATGTTTTTCTTTTGGATATTTTAGGATTGTTGGTGTGTGTTGTGTGGACTTTTCATTTGTAGTACCTAACATTAAGTGTATACAATATTTTGACCAAAGGAATTTGTTCAATTTAACTCCGTTTGTTATTTTGATAATTTCATGCATGCACTGTATATTTCTTCAAAAGCAACATTTTGCATAACATTTTTTTTATTAGCATTTACTTATCTGTTCTACAAGTATTTACAAGCCTGTTGACATATAAATTGAAGTATTTGCCATAGGGCTGCAACAATATACCGGTATATCGGTATATATCGCAATACGCAATCCGCATATTGTATTGCGATATGATTTTCATCATACCGGTACGAAAATTTTACAAAAATTCATTCACATTTCGTCCAGAAAAGCCATCCAAAATAATGATAAAAAGGTAAACAAAACAAAGCAGTGTAAATTATTTTTTACGTAAAAAAAGCATTCTAAAAAGTGTATTATACGGAGTAGCGTTGTTACATGGGAGCATTCATTTGATGCTTTTAAACAGATTATCGTTGAATTAATTGCGCACAGCTGTCAATGTTTCGTTCGATTCTGATTTCAGCATTATTTGTAATCCGAATTTTGGAAACACGCTTCCAAATTTGAATGCTAACGCGACAATAAAAAATTATAGCGTCAAATAAAAAGTGCTTTATCCTTTGTCTCAATAAAAAGCACGCGAAAATTATACAGACATGTAGAACGTCGCATGGAAAGTATGGATGTATTTTGTGTAGTATAAAAACGGGAACATCACGTCAGCTGAATTACGCGTGTTCAGTGGGAAAAAACGCCCCGGTTGGACGTTATTTCATCACATCTTTAAATAATAATTGCAAAAATGTATTTGATACTTAAGAAAATTTGCAAATGTTTGTGTTTCTTATTATTCTTGAGCACATTTATAGTAAATATTTACCAGAATTTGTTTTAAAATTGGAATTTATGGGATTATTGGGTAATTGGCAAGTTATAATTTTGGTACAAGTTAGCAATATATTGCGATATATTGCAATACGGGTTTTTGAACTTACAATATATTGCAATACGGTTTTTGGCGTATTGTTGCAGCACTAATTTGCCATAATATTTATTGAACTATTTCTATGTGAAAAATAAGCCTTTTTACACTTTACTGTTTACATAGTTCTGGCTACCATAACTTTAAATGTCGCTTTTTATGATTTTTGACTGGCACGACTTTATAGTTATGGACCAACCCCATTAGGAAAGTCAACCAGAAATTCCAGAAAAGTTGACAGTTAACAAAGACCGGTTCAAAACAGCTTTTAAATGCAGTTGTTGGTCAAAATCAACCACTTGATCGGAATGATTGACATTCTTCACATTTAAATTATACATTCTTTCCCAAAATACTATCTTAAACATTTAAAATTTATCTATTTTGCTCTTACATATCGAGAAAAACAGCGATGTAACGTATTCATTGAAATGCGAATCTCCCGAGATTTCACGGTCATATGACGTTATTTCTATTTTTAGTAACATACCATGTGCTCAGGTGTTTTCAAATTCAGAATGACATTTTTCGGTATTTAAGATTATTCTTGCTTGTTTTGTAAACAAATTGTGGTGTAAATACAAACTCAACGTGAATATTATTTTAAAGTACCTGATTCACAATGAAATCAGTGTTATAATCCACCAGAAGTAATTTG
This sequence comes from Dreissena polymorpha, assembly GCF_020536995.1. Taxonomy (NCBI): domain Eukaryota; kingdom Metazoa; phylum Mollusca; class Bivalvia; order Myida; family Dreissenidae; genus Dreissena; species Dreissena polymorpha. The sequence continues at coordinate 202,662,623 of NC_068355.1, forward strand.
TTAATCACAAATAATAGATTTCAGAAACGAAAGTCTGTTTACCATTTCAGCATAAAATGTCAAGGTCGATCCGAAAGTATCCAAATGAAAACTCGTCACGTGACAAAGCGACAATGGCGTCAAAATTGTGAATTTCAGACTGATGAGAGTTATTTTATTCTATTGTAAGATGCATTCGAAACATTTGAACCTTAAGATATTCCTCGATGCAGTAATTTATATTCATTCACAAATATATCTAGAAATGTATCCAAGAAAATGAGCTTTCTTTGAGTTATAGCGTGACATAAATATGTTACGACTCTGGTTGACTTTCGATACAGGGTTAGCTTCAGCGTACAGGTCTGTTAATACTATATAAACTGTATGCTATAGTCTGGTTGAGTCGTGGGTAATTTTCATTAAGTTGTTACATTACAAATATTTTATAAATATATGACCATGGCTCATTATGATAATAATAATTTACCTTTCTTCTTTAAGAATTGTTGCTTTTTTCCAAATGTTTATCGTCTTTTATCATCAAAATAATCGACTGTGTTGATAGTGTCAAACTACCATCATGAAAATAAGCTTCCAGTTAATTCGTGGGTTCTGATTGGCTGCCAGAATTTCAAGATTTGCATACTATAAATAGCCTTTAAACTGACCTTGCAGGACAGGTTAATTTCTTGTGAAAAAATGTCAACAGACGATGTAGCATGGTAAATACTTCTAAATAAACGATTTTGTGTTACTTTGAAACACTATATGAACAATACATATCGTGTAAGTACCTGTTATCGAACAGCACCTATTATCGGACGTTTTGTTTTGGTTCTGTATGCACATGCACAAAAGTGCGCATGACGTCACATTGATAAACAAATGGTCGCACATGAAGCCCATGACCTACTTGCCTACTTAGCTTGAAACAAATGCGCCTAAAACAGGTTAAAGGGATGCATTTATAGTTATTTACACCGTTTTATGTGTTTTTTGCTATTACTTTTTGAATGCATTTATCAAAACGTGCATTTACACACCAAAAAGCATATTTCCGTTTGCAATTTTGATTGCAGCAGACGCAGATTTTTTCGCCAAGTCCGGGTCACGTGAAAGTCATGTGACTTTGTATATACTGGAGTAGTATTTATGAAGTGTCAGGTAAAAGGCCATGATTACATCGGCCGCCATTTTGTTTTGTCTGCTAGAGGTGACAATAACCAGGGAATCATTGTTATAAATTCTTGAAGGAAGTTTGCTTGAAAACTTTACAGATAAATCATTCAATGATTGAACTGTTAGTCATTTGTTAAAACAAAATGTTTTTGTCATTTTAAGTGTTTCAATTTTAAGAAAATTTAACGTAATTTCTAAGCTGTTCGATAACTGGTTCGTCCACCATAAATGGGGAAATATTTCATACCGATCTATCAAGTTATGATGAATTACACTATTTACTTGTTTTTGACGCATTTTTGATCGGAAAAAATGGTGACCGTGTCAAAACATTTTTCCGTAACGAACTGCATCATGTGCGAACATTCTATCGCGAGATTTCAGGCGATTTCTTTACCCACGAATCAAACAGAACCCACGACTCAACCAGAAACAACAAAGTTTCTTTAGCTATGTTTACATAAACCTTAACAAAACATGGTCATTGACATCGAGCGCCTATGGTTCAAACCTCAAACGAAATACAAAGAAAACAATGCATTGCAACCGTTTTCAATTACATACAATAAAATCCAAACACAAGAACCAATACTGACCACTAGAGTGAACTTGGACTCGTTTTTTAGAGAACAGGCAAATGGCTGCCAGCTTTTCCCTCCGATTTGATCATGTGACTACACTCACAAAAATATCATGTTAAAACAATAAGTACGGGTTATAAAACACTAAACAAATCGGGAGAAAGTCGACCCGGTCACAAATAATAATGGCATATGTATAATATATAAAACAAAGATTTCACTGCGGATTTATAAATAATAATGCCGACGTACCACATTGATATAAACTAGATTGTTTACTGGTAAAAAAGGAAGAACAAAATGATGATTTCACAACCAATCAATGATGTACACAAAAGATGTTTTCCATTGACAGTGAGGTATCATAATTTTAGAAGAGAATATATCAAAACAGCGAAACCCATGTATCAGTTATTGAATGTATGTAATTAGAGCTCATTGTGTCATTGTCGACCTGAAAAGGCCCACAAGTCAACCGGGGGTGACTAAAAGCCGATTCATGTCACCCTGCGGTGACTTCAAGCCGACGGTAGTCACCCTTTGTGACTACAATCGGCTTTATCAAGTTTATGTCACCCCAGGGTGACATGAATCGGATTCTAGTCATCCCCGGATGATAAGAATCGGCTTCTAGTCAACCGTGTATTTTTTATCAAACGGCACCGCATCCACAAATAATTTCCGCAATTAATTAATTAAGTTTTTTTTTTAGACATTTAGCTCTTCTTTCGTTTTTGTAGTATTGTGCGTTCCGTGGTACTATAAATTCACAACGCAATTCCGATACGAAATGTTCAACGGGTTTATTCACAATAAACGGTTATAACTGAGTACTGATAAACAAAATGCATACTTCCGATACATTCAATAAAACTTAATATTCATCGGATTTAACAGTCTTGACAAAGTAGCGTAGTCAAATAATAGAAAACAATGGATGTCAAAAATTCAATGATGCTCCTCTAAACGTAATACGGTAGTTAAAGTTAGATTTAATAGTTGAATTACTCCATATTTAAAAGAACTTAGTATAAGCTATTACTTATGTCTCAAAATTCAATGGTTCAATACCAAAGTTACTATTGCTAATGTTAATCTTACTTTTTTAGACCAAAATTTGGTCACTTTATATAGCCGCGGCGTTCCACTTGTGACCAGAAATTGGTCACTGTGACCAAATATTGGAGAGAGTGCACAGAATGGGGCCTAAGCGTGAAGGTGAAAGTAGACCCAGGAGTATTGTGGCAAAGTTTACTCTGTTTAAGGAGAGAGAGCTTGTACGACACCAGGGGAGCGAGCTCAAGGGTACCCCGTTCTACGTGAACGAGCAGTTCCCAAAGGAAGTGTCCGACAAACGCAGAAAGTTGGTGCCACGAATGAAGGAAGCCCGCAGCCAAGGTAAAAAGGCATGGATTGCGTACGACACACTGTTTGTCGACGGGAAACCAGTTCGGGACTAGGAGTGCGTCGGGGATGAGCTGCGCGTACTATCACGGAACGTACATGGACCTACTGCTTTGAAACGAGACAGCGTTGATTTTATTAATATTGTTGCTAAACATGACATAATTTTTCTATACGAAACGTGAACTTCCGACTCTAGTGTCGTTGATATACCCGGCTATAAATCTTTTAATTTCTACAGAAAATTCTAGCATCGAAACGCGAAGCGCGCGAGTGGTGGAACTGTTATCTATATAAAAGATTCTATTTCTAATGGTGTTAAAATTATTCGTAAATATTTGGACACTGTTATATGGATTAAATTGGAAGAAAATGTTTTTCATATGGACAAAGATGCTTATGTTTGTGGTGTTTACGTATGGGGTGAAGATTCCCCAACGTACAATATTTTTAATGTTGATATATTTGACGTTTTAGAATCAGATATTAATTTATACGACTCATTGGGATATGTTTATATAGTTGGTGATTTTAATAGTCGTGTAGGCTCTAAATGTGATTATATTATGCCTTGTAATCTACATGCATAGGTCATTGGGTTTATATCGTTCCATTTTATTTATATTTTCTCTCTGATAGGCGTTTCTTGTTTGATTTAATTATTTTTAATTTGTTTAGCAGTCACATAAACAACCAAGCTATGTAATATGGAATTTTTACACCCATTATTGCTGCTTCTTCCTGTATTTGCGCTATGATTATCTGAGATATTAACTATATGATTCTATATTCTCAAATATTTTCTATAAAGAAGGAATGTAGTTGACAATTGTTAATAGTTTTATTTAATCGTTCGTCAAAAAGTTGTAATTCTGTTACTCTTGTATCTTCAATGCAATTGAGTAATTAAATAGTAATTAAATTGAATGCGTTTTAATTCCCTTTTATTATTGTTTAATTTGAGTTACAATGCTATGACGTTAAATTTTATTTACACTTAAATGTATTATGAATATTGCTGGGCCAAGTGTGAGGTTGAGCGCTCTATAACCAGGTTTAAACCCCCAATGCTTTGCATTGACCGTTCCAAGGCGGTGACCCCAGCTTTATTCATATTTTGTGTTTATGTTGGTTTGTATTGTGCTGTATTGTGCTGTTTTGTACTGTTTGGGCAATCGGTCACTTGCCTTAAATAAAGGACCAACTAATTGTTTTAATGAAAATTCAATACTGCTCCAGCAGCTGGAGTTTCACTTCTTTATAATGATAGAATGACTGATTGCATTGATGATTACGATTATATTCAAGATGAACCACTGTACCGGGGCTCACCCGATATAATATTGTAAACAGTCATGGTGTTAAACTTATTGATCTTTGTCAATTTACGCATTCTTAACGGTAGATTGCCCGACACTGACAAGTTTACATTTATAACGCAACAAGGCGCGTCGCTAATTGATTATCTGCTCACAAAAGAAAGCAATTTTTCACGAATCAATAGTTTTACGGTTGAAGATCTTAACGTTTATAGCGACCATACACCAATTAGTTTTTCGCTACATGCCAATTTTGATTATCCGGAAGGGATAAGTGAAAATTATGTGAAAATACAATGGGATGTATCTAAACGGGATAAATTCAGAAGTGCTATTATTAGTCGACTAACCGAACTTAATAACTTGACATGTAGTCATAGTAGTAATCTACAAAACAGGGAGTATATAAATACCCTGCATAACTCTTTTACAATAATTATACGTGAAGTAGCCGATCCGTTGTTTTTAAACCATTCCTCGCATAAGAATGTTTCTTATAATGATGCAGCACATGTTAAGCATGCTGACTGGTTCGATAATGAATGTTTTCAAGCTAAAAATATATATTTACAAGCGCAAAACAACAGAGAGTAGGCATTTACTTTGCGCACAAAAAGCAAATTACAAATCTTTAATAAATAAAAAGAAACGGTTGTTTGAAAATAATTAGCTTTGCGAGTTAGAGAAATTAAAGCACGCTAAACCTCGAGAGTTTTGGAAGCATTTTAAAAACAATAAGAGTAGAAAGAGTAACAACATTTCTAATGATGATTTCTTTAAATATTTCTCTACACTAAGTAATGATATTTCGCAATGCTCAAATGACGAGGCTGAGCAATTTTGTCGCACAAATGATTTTAATAACTGTGATGTCCCGTTTCCGGAACTTGATAAACCAATCACCACTGACGAAATTGTAAATGCCGTTATGTTTTTGAAATCGCGCAAATCATGTGGATATGATAATTTACTTAACGAGTATTTCATGGAAAGCGTTGATATCATAGGATCACATTTGTGTGATATATTTAATGCTTTTTTAAACTCTGGGTATTTTCCCGATAAGTGGACCGAGGGGGTAATTGTACCTATACATAAAAAAGGGGGATACGGAAAATGCTAGTAACTACCGAGGTGTAACACTTGTAAGCTGTTTGGCTAAATTATTTACATCTGTAATAAACAAGCGCGTTGAATCTTTTTGTAACGAAAATAATAGTATTTCGGACGCTCAGTTCGGATTTCGGAAGGGAAGATCAACAGTTGATGCCGTTTTTATACTCTTGTCGGTCATTCAAAAATATCTTAACCAAAATAAACGTCTTTATGTTATTTTTGTCGATATGTTTAAATGCTTTGACTCAATCTACCGGAATGCCGTTTGGTTAAAAATGTACAAATCCGGAATTCAAGGTAAATTGTTAAGAATCATACGAGATATGTATCAGAAAGTAAAATCTTGTGTAAAATCATGTAGCACCTATTCCGATTTTTTTGAATATGCAGTTGGCCTGAGGCAAGGTGAGGTACTCTCGTCGATTTTGTTTTCATTCTTTGTTAATGACCTTGAACTTTATTTACAAAATGAACCTAATTCTGGTGTATAAATAGACGATATTGTGTTAATGCTTTTACTTTTTTCAGATGATATGGCAATTTTTGCGAAATCGCCTGAGGAATTACAAACCAATATAAATCTTTTGCACTCATATTGTAAAACATGGGGACTTATTGTAAACACAGACAAAACAAAAATTATGGTTTTCAGAAAGAGGGGCAGACTGTTAGCAAATGAAAAATGGAGCTTCGATGGGAAAGAATTGATGGTTGTAGACGATTTTAATTATCTTGGTACTGTTTTCAACTACACTGGGAATTTTAAGCTGAATCAAGAATATCTAGCAGTTAAATCTATTAAGGCATTGAATATACTACTGCAACATTGTAAAAAGTACGAACTGATGCCAAAGATATTGTGCCAACTCTTTGATTCATTTGTTGGTTCTATACTTAACTATTCAGCAGAGGTATGGGGATTTAAACAATCAAAAGAACTAGAGAGAATTCACCTTAAATTTTGCAAACGTATTTTAAAACTTAAAACTAATACATCTAATGCGGGCGTATATGGGGAATTAGGTCGGTACCCTCTGTTCATTTCTAGGTATCTAAAAATTATTAAATACTGGAGTAAAATTATACATACGGATACTATTATTATTAAAAAGGTTTATGAGCAAGCCAAGGAAGATTGTAACAATGGTTTTACAAATTGGGTTTCTAATGTAAAGTTATTGCTGAATAATTATGGTTTCTCTTAGATCTTCGAAGATGCTGACAATGTCGATTTTAAATCTTTTATCATCATTTTCAAACAACGTGTCATAGACAATTTCATTCAGGAATGGTCCCAGAACATGCAGACAAACCATGTTCTTACTAATTATGTCCTCTTTAAAAACATTTTCAACTACGAATCATACCTAGATTTACTACCAAGCAGCCTTAGAATGTTCTTTTGTAGACTAAGACTGTCGGTCCACCCCCTAAGAATACAAACGAGTTGATATGGTAGAAATAGAATTGATAGGGATCAGCGTTACTGTTTATTTTGAAATTCACAAGATATTGAAGATGAATATCATTTCATGCTTATATGTCCATTCTTAGATGAGATTCGCAAAAATATGTACCAAAGTACTATTACAAACGCCCATGGATGTTTAAATTTTCGGAAATGTTGGGCATTAATAACAAGACCAAATTAATTAAAATTTCTATTTTTATTAAATACGCATTAAATAAAAGAAACACGTTGTTAAATGTAAGTTCATCCTCTTAAATAATGAAACTTAAAAATTCTGAACTAACACAATTTATTTGATTAAAATATTCAAATGTTATATTTTTATAGTAAAGACCAGGTATACCGTATGTACTTTGCTACACACCGTATGTGCTGAAATAATATATTATATGAAGTAATGTACTTTATTGTATACCGTATGCACTAAAACTATGTATTATATGAGTAACGTGACATGAATCTAAATCATGATTTGTTTTTGTTATACTGACGATGTACATTGTGCAAGTCAAAATAAAACATATGTTCTGTTCTGTTCTGTTCCTAATAGAAACTGAAAGTACAGACGCTTTACAAATACATGCACAATGAGCGACGAATTATGTCAGATTGAAAACGCATGTATGTCTTCGTCAATTATATGGTCAGACTCTTTATTTAACTGTGAAATCTAGTCCGCAGAGCGTTTTAATAATTTTGACTGCTCCGTTATCCGTGCGCTTGCTGAATGAAAGCGTCGCCGTGTTACGATAATAATTCCAAAGTTAAGAGAAAATTCCGACTAGGGATGTGCCACACTTCCAACACATCAGCCCCGTTATGTATAATTTCTTGAGTGCCAATTGCATCTTACACATATCAAAAACATTCACGGCAGTCAATGCGTTTGTGTAGGCCTACTGGTCTTCATGGCAATAGTAAACGTATTTAGTTTAATGGAGATTATATAACAAAGGGAACTAATTCAGCTTATTCAGTTAACTTATCAAAATGATTCAAATGTTTTCGCTTTTTTCTGAAAAGTAATTTATTCAACATTAGGTAAAAAAATGCGCGCCACCTGTTGTCATAATTTAGTAACTTGTATTCTGCATAGTTGCATTCTGCTTACTGCCTGTTGCTAATTGCCGTTGTTAATGACGCTTAGTGGCAAAACCGATTATGACTGGTTTCAGGAACAATGAACACACAAACATTGGATAGTCACCAAGCATGTTGCAACAATCATCAAGTATAACCGATAGAGAACAAGCATGTTGGAACTCTCATGAAGCATGTTAGAAAAAACATCACGCATAATGTAAATTTTTATCATGAATGATGTAATGTTGCAGCAATCATCAAGTATAAACAAAATGACAACAAGCAGGTTGGAATTGTCATAAAACATATTAGAATAAGCATCATTCATAATGTAAATATTCACCAGGAATGATGTAATGTTTACCTAAATACACTTCCATATATTCATGACAACATATAAACAAAACGCATCCCAGTAAACAGACGCTTTTATTGCATCTAGTATGCCATTTTCAATAAAAGCGCCTGTTTGAATCGATTATTGTACATTCGGATACTTTTTCTGGGTAACGGCTTTTATCGTTATAAAACAATTGCATAGTGCACTACTTCTCAACTGTCCAATATGGAACAAATACAGACTTATTGGATGCAATACCGGAATATATTGGACGGTCACGTAGTACATATGAAGAATGCCCATTGGATGAATTTATTTGATATGGAATAATATTAAAATTATCAATTAATGGTACAAAACATTTATTGTGATCATCTGACTTGCGATATTGGTGTTTCATGTGAGCAATATGCGCCAAGTGTCGACGTCCGCACGGGCTAATCAGGGATGACACTTGTCACCTAGACTGGATTTTAGTTTAGAAGAGAATTTCTTTAAACGATAATCCCATAAGAGCCGAGTCGCCCTTTAATAGCCTGTACGGACTGCGCAGTCATTAAACCCCGTTTTCCCAGAGCGCGGCTCAATTATGTACTTTGTCTTATAACGTCATCAATGCAAACTTTATTGCAATATGAAATTAAGATAATCTTGGTAATTCAGATGTTAGAACTTCAGAGGAATTAGTGGTGTCAAAATTGAGTTGAAGCTATTTTTTATTTATTCTGCGCCCATATATGTTCCGCAACTATAGTCTCCATTATCCTGTATATCCTCCTCCTCCCCCCCCCCTTCCACCGATTCCGACTCCTCCGACTCCGACTCCTCCTCCCCCTCATCATCACCAACACCATCATCATCATCATCATCATCATCATCATCATCATCATCATCATCATCATCATCATCATCATCATCATCATCATCACCATCATCATCATCATCATCATCATCATCATCATTATAATTAGCATCATTAGCAATCGAGGCAGTATACCAGTAGTTGATGTAGCAGTAGTAATATATCTAAAGTGATTTTGCTCTTATTTATTAACTTGTGCATTTCAGGCAACGGAATCGTCCGAGCGGAAGAGGAACGCCAGCGTCCCTTTGACGTTACGTGTTTTCCACGAGTTTCCCACGTCGCCGCCGACTTTCCCATCGACAACAGCCCAAGCGAAGGAGAATGACGACAACGATAATTCGTTGATTTTGGTTATTGAAATTACCGTACCATGCGTTGTCGCTGTTGTCGTCTGTGTTTGTCTTATCGTGTTTCTCGTACGACATAGGTTAGCCAAAGCGGCGCAAACGAAGTACGCGATAAAAGAGGTCGAGAAATCTCGGTCATCGACGATCCATCAGCATGTTATCGTCAACGCCAATAAATCCGTACGATCTGGCGAGAGCTTACGCGAAGTTATCAATCGACGTAATCATCGGAGAAACGGAGAAACCACTAAACGACGACTATTCCAAGTTGCGTTATTCGTTGAACGACTACGCTGACGTCACCGATACTTTGACGCCGACGCCGATTAGCTCAGGAATGGTTGCGTCGCAGGAAATCTCGTCGGAAAACGGCGGCGACGTCATGGAATCCACGACCGCTTCGTTTGGTCAGCTTTATTCTGTGGTAGACAAACGAAAGCAGCGTAAGCGAATAATCGGAGCTACATGCGCTAACGCTGCTGACTTCGTTGACTCAACCACGGCCGGTGTCGTTGATTGTGACGTCACCAATGACGTCACTGGGTATGAAGATGTGGGCGTCGGGCGTTACGTCGTGGATGGCGTCAACGCTGTTGTAGAGCGTGACGGCACTTGTAATGTCGTTACGGACGTCGAGAGTGGCGTCGCGGACGACTTCAATAATGACGTTGAGAGTGACGTCAACAATGAAGACGTCGCTGATGACGTCAACAATGACGATGCGATGTCTGAAGAACATAACGTTGGTCACAAAAGAATGGCGTGGCACGAAGATAGTAATTACAATCACGATTTCGGTGACGATGGCAATGACTTGTATTAAAAGCCAATTCGTATAAAATTATGTAAATAAAGTAGAACATTGAAGATTGAAATAGTGAATCAATGTGTGTAAAAAATGTCTTAGCAAGTACTATATTCATAGTTCATTATTTGACATAGTTGAATTAAATAGATAGATACTTTGATGAGACATGGGCGTGTCTAATTATTATTATTATTTTATCTTATTATTATTATTATTATTATTATTATTATTATTATTATTATTATCATTATTTATAATAATTATTATTATTATTTTTATTATTATTTATTTATTATTATTATTATTATTATTATTATTATTATTATTATTATTATTATTATTATTATTATTATTATTATTATTATTATTATTAGTAGTAGTAGTAGTAGTAGTATCATTATTATCATCATTATTATTACAACTGTTTTTATTATTATCATTATTATTATTATTAGTAGTAGAAGTAGTAGTAGTAGTAGTAGTAGTAGTAGTAGTAGTAGTAGTATTAATGCAACACTTATCAAAGAAATCAAAAGTCAAACAATCGATTGGATTAATAAGAAAGTTTGCACTGTCTGAATTAAACTGTGAAAACATCGAGTCACGTCTATGATTTTCTCAAAAATTTCTTGGTCCCCTTATATGCTTGAGAGTTCGGTGTTGAGAAAATAATTTGTTTTCCGAGATACATACAAGTATTTTAACTAAAAAATTCTGACAACTATCAATATTTAACAAATAATACCATTTCGACGGATACAGTTACAGAACAGTTGATGCACTGATAAATACGTGATTATTTTTACCATGGTAAAGCGATACTGAAACCAGCTGTTTCATTTATTTCATACGCAACTTTCCAGATTTTATGTTTTGCATTTTTGCCCATGCTGTAACAGATTTGGATTTCGTAATGGTGAGGTAAGATTGTTTCTGTTAATAACAATAATAAAAATTAAATCACTATGATGATGATGATGATGATGATGATGATGATGATGATGATGATGATGATGATGATGATGATGATGATGACGACGACGACGACGATGATGATGATGATGATGTTGATGCTGCTGCTGCTGCTGCTGCTGACGATGATGATGATGATGATGATGATGATGATGATGATGATGATGATGATGATGATGATGATGATGATGATGATGATGATGATGATGATGATGATGATGATGATAAAATAATAATAATAATGATAATAATAATTGTAATGATAATAATAATTATTTTAAATAAATTATAATAATAATTATTATTATTATTATGTTTATTAGTAGTTAATTTCGACTATTTGGTTCGTATGTCACTTGCGCATGTTTAGTTTGAGGCAACTAATTATATTTACTGTCTGATACCATACAGCGAGTATAAATCTAACATACAAATCGCGCATTGGGAAAACGGGGCTTAATGCATATGCGTAAAATCGCGTCCAATATTGACCAGGTAGGACTTCACAGGCTAATCCAGAACGACACTTCATGCATTTACAGTATTTTTCTTGTAAAGGAAGTGTCTTGTAAGAGAAAATTCAGTTAAGACGGAATGTGTCGCCCCTGATTAGCATGTGCGGCTAACTTAACGCAATTGCATTTAACCCCGTTTTCACAGAGAGTGTAATATATTTACTGTCTGATAATATACTGTGTGTATATAAATCGTACACTATCTTTCCTGTTTGAGCTGGTTAACGCAATGGTCTTAGCACTAGTATATACGTATATATTACTTTTTTCTGTACATAGGTCTTTCTTATATAAATTGACCTACTATGAGAACACGCCTGCATGTTTCAGCTCCGTAATTACGCCTATTCTGTTAGGCAGTTCTGTCATAGTATTTACATCGAAATGTCACGCATTAGTCACACAACTTTGATGCTGTCGCCATTTTGCACTTTTCAGAAAACAATGAAATATCGTAAAATCATTAGTATTCGTAAAGTATTAATTTTCGTTGGTTCCGAGGGTTGACCGATCATCCACGCATTTATTAAAAATAAATAGGAAATGGACGACGCGATTCCCTCATGTTTTTTTTTCTCCGAACAAACAGCACACATAACAGAAATAAACGATGTTACATGTCCATGAAAAATGCTAAATTTCACGCTTACCAATATAAACGAGTTTACAGTACACGTATAACATAAGTGTGGCGTAGTGCAACACAATATAATAATGGGACAAGTTTGTTCCAATTTCGGTGATCACTTAAAACTGACTTTTTAAGTTTTAGATTCCATTCAACCGGGCGTGTGTTTCAAATTTTCACGCTCTCTTTTGCTCAATAGGCGTTTGTTATCATACGAAAGGTGGACTTGCTCGGTATAATAGGAAAATGTTCTTCAATATGGACAAATCGTGATAGAATTACGATAGAAATACCAATTAAGATATGAATAGAATAAGTACGATATGTATGGCGTGATATTGAAATTTAACTTCGATGAAATACTTAAAGGCAGTCAAAATCATGGCTGTCTTGTATGTATTGCGATTTTTATAGTTGAAATTTGGATTTTAAAATCAATATATAGATATCTTTGGTCGATATTGAGAATTGAATGCTGTGGGCGGAATAAAAACAGTTCGGATTTATGCGATCGTAAGTACTTTTGTTAAAATATTAAGCGATTACTGAATTATAAATTAAATACATAAATAAAAAAAACTATACGTTTATCTATTTTAAACAAACAATGAAGTAATGCATGAAAGTAATAAAAATAAAAAAAAGATTCATTAATTTCCTGGTTCCTATTTTTTGGTAAATTGACAAACTAAAAAAAATATGTATAAGATTTGCATTTTTTTGTTGTAGTCATAATATTTGCGAGGAAACAGTAATATTGACATTTACCGTGATCTGAAAAATCCTTTATATGCATCTCTTGACGATGAAAAAAAAACTGAAAAAAAATCAAGCGTTACAAATGCGAAGCGATTTAATAATTTGGAGAGTTCTGTTGATATCGTTAGATATTGTGATATAACAAGGATTGCTTATACTAGTATGTAGTATTTACTACGTCAAAGACTATGTTAGGAAGGATGGCCGAGTGGTTAAAGCGGGTATATACGTTTTTGTCAAATAATTATGAATTTATATAAACTGTGTAAAAAACTTATTATATATATATTTCAATATAAATTAAAATAAAAGTTAAGAAGAACATATGTCGAAAAATGCGAAATAAGCCAGATATTTAATTCTGAAATTGAAAACGGCTGTACAGCCGAATTCGCCAACATGTATACCATACATGTACGATGTGCATCTAAACTTAGTTTAACGGTTTATTTGAATTCCTGCAACGATATCTATTCATACGACACACGAACACTATCTCCGATCCTAATGCATAGACGAATGCTTCGGTTATTGTAGGAAAATATGTACGTCACTATCGGCTCAGGGCGCTAATTTGTCTTTGCTGCATTTTATGAAATTCGGCTTTAATGTATAATTTTTCTTGCCTATTTTGTGTTATTGTAACATATTTTATCAATATATTACAATTAAACACATATAAAAAATCGTATATACCCGCTTTAAAGCGCTAGACTTTTACACCAAGGGTCAATGGTTTGAGCCCAGTTGTGGGTTACCTTTGTTCTTTCTTTAATTTTATTCTTGTTTGTACTTAAGCTATTTATTAATCAAAGTGCTGGCAGTACTGGTGTGACGATGCTTTTGAAGAGGATGGATATAAAACATCAATTTAAGTTGATCTATATCACCACAATTGTGTATGTTGATACGAACATTTGGGTACGATACAAAATTTGGGTACGAAAATTGTGGGTACGAAAAAAATTTGCGTACGAAACATTTTTGGTACGAAAAAAAGTTTAGGGGTACGGGTAAGTAGTACCCGTTGGTAACTTGACCCATTGAGCGAAACTGGGAGGCGGGTCACATTCTTGTTCATTAAGTATGGCAATACATTCATGATGATTCTCGAAAGTAGGTATGAGCACATAGCCGGACCATGTGAGCTCACTCGTATGAGCACTTGACTATCCGAGTTCGCCCACGAACATATGGATAAGTTAACTAATAGCGAAATGACCTTATACATGTATATGCTGAAATCTAACAATCGAACGAAATATCAAACATGGTATGTACACTTAGGTGGTTGTGTAATTTCTGTTAGAATATCGTATTCAATATTTAAATTTTAAATGATTGTGCCCGCACTTGAGTTTGTTGCCTTGTTTGAGTCTATACGCGCCTAGGCTGCACCCAGTGTGTGTATTTGTGTTTTTCCAAGTAATGAGTTACCTCCGCGCTGAGGCTGCATAATGTTGGGGCCCGGAATGTGTCCAGCACTCCAACCTAATAAGATTAGATCGACGACAGTTGGGACGAATTTTGAATGATAGCTGCAATTTCCAGCTATTTGTTTTGTACTGAAATACTTTTTAATTTTTTATATGGTCAAATGCTGCGGGGGGTGAGATTTTCCGGAAAAAAACAACTGTCAGGAATGGTGACCACAAAACATACAAAATATAACATTGCGCCGGGAGCGGTAATCGAACCGGTGTCGTAAAGGTGAAAAGGCGAACGTCCTTACCACTGCGCTAGCGGGACGGACAATTACGCAGGGACATGTTGTTTTATCTATATATATCATAGCAGTGCAGCGTTTACAAATTCAGGTTCGAAATCGTTCGCATTCTTTAGTTTTGTGATCACGTAAAAAGTTAATTTTACATGTTTTTATTCGCAATTTATTTACTAAATCGAGAACAAATATCAAACAAAATAGAGAAAATATATACATGTAGTTGTTTCATTGGTCCATAAAAATAAAATGGATGTAAAATTACTAATTTGAAATTAACGTTCTGATACACTTACTGAATCTGTTTCCCCAGGATATGCTGTTCTATTAATATTTACCTTTATCAACACGAACGACAACTCTGCTAGGAGAATGTTATCAATGAAAATCAACGAGCAATCTCCTACGCAGTGGCGAATGCCAAGGGAAGTAACTGAAAAATCGAGTTATCTCAATCGGACTGGCTCGGTCTTTTACATAGGTCGCCATTGTGACGATTTTTTTACTGGTTATCAAACCTTGGACGCTGCTGTTCCAGCATCGTCAAAAAAGCAGCATTTAATGACAACCATAAATCATGCCACAATCTGTGAAAAGTTTCCTTTATTGAATGAACAGCTATGTCAGATATTTCCATGCCGGCACTCAACAATGCAATAAAACTACACTTCAACACCGTTATTTCGAACACCGATAATCCGAAGTCACCGTTATTTCGAAGTATTTTTCAGGCCCCGATTTTGGTTCTTCTTTGTTTTATGTAAAATTTCATTGTTAACCCGAACTTCGTTAAACCGAAGAAATCGTTAATTCGAAGTGATTCTGTCGGTCCCAACACTATAATTCGCATCTGATTATCAGTCTTCTATCCGAAGTCAAAACTGCAAAACACTGAGCGTAATTTCACACCTTTGTCGTCTGCGCGTAGCGTGTTAATTTTATTATGTCGTCAAAAGCCGATAATTACTATTTACGTAGTTTTGCATTCTTTAGTAACAAACAAACGTGTCACGTTAGGTCTGAGTAAATGTGGTCAAATGAAATGCATCATTTATAAACTCTACCGTTTTAACAAAAATCATTACAAAATGTCTGATACAAACAAGTCAACCACGTAACTATTTTCCAAACCAAATGTCGAGCAATATGGAGAAGGGCCCGGTACCCAACCCGGGAGGATATCCGGATCGGCAGTTATAATACAATCTTAAACGTCACGTCGGTGCAGTTTCAGTCACACTGCCGTAATAGCAAACAGCTCTTATAACAACAATATAAAATAAGCTTACCTTTATCGAAAATTCACTGCGTGTATAAATCAGTTTGACATGAAACGTTTGAAATATGATGCACAGTTGTGGCTATACATATGTATATGAATATTGCTTGGCTCTTTTCCAATGACACACCTTTTGATGTTTGATTTCAGTTAATAAACAAATTAAATTGTATCCTGTTCGAGCTGTTTACATGCAAATGCAATCCACCCAAATGCACTTTACACAACAAACGACGCTCTGTTGACGATTGAAATATGATTTTAAAAAACAACAAGTTAGGACAAGCTTTCGTCAATGCATATTTACGGATGTAAGCATTACAAATTCCCCACCAACTTGTTTACCATTATTCATTTTGTCATTCAACTTAACATAAAACAACACGTGTTTTACGTTGGTGAATAACGATTAGTTGTATCTGTTTGTTCAATTTTCATTTACGATGGATGGCGTGTCTAAAACATGGCGTAAAAGGTTTTATTATTACTTAAGGCTTGTCTATAGATTTTTTTCTGATTTTTACAATTAAATGTTTTTAATAACCTTAACAAAGTTAAAAAATTTTTAGCCAGAGGGCGCTGAAGCACTCACCTGGGTACGTGGTAAACCATTTAAAACAACTTAATAATTATGATATTTTATATGTTTTGTAATTAGAGAAAAATAAAAAGGAGAAAAGAATCGTTGTATTCCTCCGTTTGTTACAAGTAGAAATCTATTGCTTTCTGACTAGTTTAAGTTTTTAAGTAAAACAAGTATTAATAGCAGCGTGTAATCGAACCATGCGAATTCCACAATTTTTTATTTTTACAGAATCAAAGAAATCTTCTGTCAAATGTTTATTTCGAATTATCGTTAATCCGAAGTTTTTTTTAATGGTCCCGACGACTTCGAAATAACGGTGTTACAATGTATTTACAATTAGACACATTCCACAAATTCTTAGAATGGTTTTATATGTTGCGGACAATATCAAACAACGTTCACCCTTTGAAGAAGGGCATATCTGCTATCTTAACGCATTTGATGATAAGACCCTCCGGCACGAATGTCGGAACTACGAGTGCAATATGAGAAACAATAACGAATTAACAATAGGATGCATATAGCTTTGCCACAACTATGGATATATAGCAATAACAATTGTACTATAACTGCGACAGAGGTTAGTTTAATATCGTCGTCACATGATCTACGAAGGCGACATATGTCGACTGATTCTATATGACCCACATTTATTATATCACATGGGTCAGGCACGCCTCTTTGAAAATTAAAAATAATGTCAACATGTTTGAAATGGCAGCACAGTATATAAATAGCATATATTGTTCATTATTTAGTGTTATATTGCCAATGATAATATAATAAAACTAAATATTTTTGTAAACTAATTGCTTTCAAAGCGCAATGTCATGGACAATTTACTCTATTACTATATTTTGCTGTGTTCACTTAAATTGAATAAAATTATATTTATACGCATTCTTCAAATACATTATTGGAATACTACTATAAGCGTTCCTTATCTTTCAGACATCTACAATTTTCTCAAGATATAATGCAACGACATTCAAGAACACGAAAGTAAAGACTACTTATTTGCGAGTAACTTCATTGTCTGAGGTTACAAAAGTGTCAAAAGCAAGTAACTCCAGAGTGGAGAAAAGCACAAACAGGTTGAATGTTGAAGTACAAAGAGTGTCCTCTTTTAAGACAGTAAAACGTCCAGTTATTAAGAAGAGAAATGAAGATAAAGGTTTCAAACTATTTTCCGGACCAAGTAAACCAAAACATAATGGATTGACTTTAGACGTTTTGCAATAATTGACGCCATTTAAAAATGGCGTCGATTTAGTGACGCAAGAGTCACGTGATCTGTTGCTGAACTGCATAAAACTACACCCAAGTGTTCACGAAGTATTTTTTCCGGAAGCGACGAAAGATCCCCGAATAACCGACGAAGATTTACGGGGATTTCCGATTCACAGCCTGGCGGTTGCAGTCATTTGCGAGGCCATTTCAAAAGGAGAGGATCCGTACAAGTTTTACTGTATGATCGAAAAGAATAACTTGGAAAGTGTGCTGACTGAACTGTATACTATCGTACATTAGAAGAAATTGGGTAAATATTGCTTTATGCCATTGGTTATTAACAAAGAAGTATCTGCATAATAAATATAAGAAGTGACCAAGCACTTAAAAATGACGTCATTCACAAACCTTAGGCCGGATATCGTTGACCCTCAATTTCATTTTGAGTCTAAAGAAAAATTAAATTAAAAAGTAAAACATAACTATAATATTTAACTTTATTTTGCACTGATTTGATCATTGAATATTTATTAAGTTCTCTATATTATAGCTTGTGTAATTCGCAAAAAACACAGGAGAACGATAAACCGATTAAATTTCAATATACACAATAAATAGTTATGTGGTCGATTACCTTTCTATGTTCTGCTCATTCCCTTGATTCACGCAGGGTAGTTATCGCTTACTAGCGCTAGATTGGTCATTGTGGGCGCGGGTACTTCTTGCATGTAACCCGGGTACTCATAAGTATACTTACATATACACCGGGTACGGTAAATATACTCAATCGTACCCGGTCGATAATAGACTGTACCCAAGTTGTATTCCCGCCCGAAATCCGATGTCGTAAAACGCGCTACCGATTATCTTAAACAAACTTCTCTTTTAAAAAAACTGAATCAACATACTTTTTTAGTATGAGTTTCGGTTATAAAGAGGCCATTTAACAGAAAATTGACAACAATGTGAATATAATTAAGTACAACAAAATAGCCCTGAACGACCAATTTAGCGTTAATTTTCCGGGGAACCTTTTAGTATATTTACCGTACCCGGGGTACATGTAAGTATACTTAAGAATACCCGGGGAATATGTAAGTAGTGCCCGAGCCGAAAATGACCAATCGAGCCTTACTGGCATCACTAAGTATTTTAGCATTGGAAAACCAGGTAATCGAGGAAAAGAGTGAGCTGAACGCCGTAATATTACTACTGTTGAAACCTCGAAAGTCCGACCGGACTTGTTATTTGTTGTTGTTGTTTTCTCCAGGGTTCTCCATGTACTGCGCTCTGTACCCGTCCTTAGTGAGAGACGCACGGACGAACATCAGTTTGCAAGACTTCATTGACGATGATGGGTAAGCTTGTTCTCTGTCTTTTTAAAACATGTTTAATTATTTAAATTCGTTGGCAAGAAATTTCGTGGTTAAACAAACTACAACTTTTTCATGGACACGAAATTTCGTGGATTTTTTATGTTGGAAAAGCAAGAAATATGCCTCGAATGTTTACCGTGTTGTCGACCATGTGGGAATTTATAAAAAAACGAACGACTACTTTCAGGCCGGAGTGGGCGGAGCGTATTATTGAGCGCATGACGGAGCCCTCTTGGACGATGGGATGGGTGCAAAAATAGTCCGCGGTCATGTGACAGAAAGGAATACAACACGGCGAAGAACACACTGTTCGTGAAATTGCACATGTTGGACCCGCAGTCTGTCATTCCAACATTTCATCTGCTGAATCACATCCGAGGTACGTGCTGGAAATATTTACATATACACATATTAAGGTGTTGTCCTTATTTGCATATCTATAGTTACATGTTGGCAACATATCAATATATACATAGTTGTGTTAATAACGTATCCACAGGTACGCTGTGGTGTTAATTATATATGAGCCGCGCTCTGCAATATTGGGGATTATGTATGTGGGTCCCAGATTAGCCTGGGCAGTCCGCACAGGCTAACCAGGAAAGAAACTTCCGTTAAAACTTGATTTTTGCTAAGAAGAGACTTTCGTGAAACAAAAAAATGTCATAAAAGCGGAAAGTGTTGTCCCTGATTAGCCTGTGCGGACTGCAAAGGCTAATCTGAGACGACACTTTACGCACATGCATTAAACCCCTTTTTCACAGAGCACGGCCTATATCCATAGATACGCGTTGGCATAAATTATTTATCAACATATACTCACATTCAAACATTGGTACAAATAAAGTATAGAAAAAATAGACAGGTTTCCCGTTTGTTTGACGATGATAAATCATTTTCCGTATTCATTGGTTTTAACTATCGAATAACTTAATGGCGCTATGTGTTTGCGCTGTTCTAAAACATTCTCCTTTTTGTATCTAGTTATTAATACATTGTTTGATTGATGGCTTGTTACGTTGCTTTTGGCAATAATATGGTACATGTATATAATAAATATAATAGTTTATGATTGTGACAGCGGGACTGTCGCACAACCAACTCATGAGACACAACCCACCGAAACATGCAATAGCTTACTGATTAAATAAACTTAATTAAGTAATAAAATTTCGAAAGGTGTATAAAGTGACTTAATTTTTCTCTGGAGTTTCACTTCTTTATATTGCATTGCACAACAGTTTGATGTGTGCTGCGTGGATGCAGTAGCGTGTATCCCCGTACATATCTTCGATGTTGTTATATTTTCAGCCTTCAGAGGCTGGTGGCGGTATTGTGTTTTTATTATTTTTTAAGAAACCTTGTTTAAGACCTTTCTTATACTTAGATTCTTATACATTCTCTGTACTTATAAAGTAAACGTGTATGTTCATCAATTGAGAGTTCTGCAGGTTATACTGAATTTGTACTGACCATTATCTGACAAGCTGCCTCTTACTCTTTTATGTATGTTGACTTGGCAATGTGTATTAATGTGATTATAAGATTGGTGGTTTCGCCAAATAAATAACCTATGGACAGATTGATTACAAAAAACCCGAAAGTTGTTCTCTCACCATTGAGAATTCCGATTACACGTAGTATTCATTTGCCGTTAAATTATAGACAATTACTGTTTTCTAAACCTACAGTCAAATTAAGTTTACTTCGAACATCTTTCATTGGAGGTACAATGCGGCTGGGTTCTAGTTCGCAGCGTAATTTAGCTCCGTGTAATCGGTATCCTACAATAAATAAGTGCAACTCCAGGAAGTGTTTATGTTGCAAGTTTTTAAATATGTCCTCTTTTATTCTTTCAACGGTTAATAACCGCAAATTTTCAGTTAATATTAAAGGGATCTTTTCACGCTTTGGTAAATTGACAAAATTGAAAAAAGTTGTTTCAGATTCGTAAGTTTTCGTTTTAGTTTTGATATTTGTGAGGAAACAGTAATAATGAACATTAACCATGCTCTAATATAGCCATTATATGCATCTTTTGATGATTTTAAAACCTAAAAATTATAAAGCGTTGCAACGCGAAACGATTGAATAATTTGGAGAGTTCTGTGTTTGTCGTTAAATTTTGTGAAACTACAAAGATTGCTTATATAAGGTATAAAATACGTCACGAATGTGTACTCGGCGGAATAGCTCAGTAGGCTAAAGCGTTTTTACTTCAGGACTCTGGCAGGACTCCAGGGGTCACTGGTTCGAAACCTGCTCCGGGCAATGTTCTTTTCCTTTTTTAATTTTTTTTCTTGATTTTTTACTGGAGCTTTTACGATCCAATGTTTACATTTATCAATATAAAGCATTTAATGAATAAGTTAAAAAAATGCCAAAATCTGTGAAAAGGCCCCTTTAAATCCGATGTCTCATGAAATTCTATGCATGTGGTTTATGTTATTACTTGAAATGTACCCTGTTGTGGTGCGCAATACGTTGGGCAGACGGGTAGATCACTTAAAACACGTTTTAGGGAACATTTTTTTTAAATTAAAAATAACAATAAATTGTATAACTTCATTTACCAGCACTTTAATAAAACAAATATTTCAATTCAACCTGTGGAGCAACTTATTTTTAATGATAGTACTTCAAGTCAGTGCCAATTAAAAGAAAGGTGTCTGTCAGAATTTGAATGGATTAAACGTTTGCAATCAGCTTACCCACTTGGATTAAATGATAATATTCTAAATGTTGGAACAATTTCTAAAAATAAATCGATTAATTCATTTTCTCTGTTTAGTAAACGTCTAAGAAATAAACGTTCACATGGCATTAGGAAAAATGGTAACTTAAGGCGTAAATTTAAACGTCTGCTTTCTTTAAATGATTGCTACACAGTATTACAAAATGGGGGTAAACATAAATTACTAAGTGCACTTTGCTCTCTTTCTGTTTCTTCGTTGGCGCATATTGATAAGCAATGTAAACTCATTTTACTTCAATCTGATCCTCTATATGAATGTGCTTGTATTATTGAATCCTTCACTGACTACTATCTTAAACCTTTTATTGAAAATGTACTTAACAAAACTAGAAATCATATCAAAATTGAGTTTTGTAACAAAGGTCTTGATTTAATTGACCTTCCTAAAATATTCAATGATAAAAATGTACGTCGGTTGATTCCCCCTTATTTCCGCAATACTGAATCACCACTTATTTGCTACAAATATAGTAAACCTGTAAGAAGTATCGTTTTTAATTATAATTCTATTTCCACAGATATAAATGTAATAAGAAATTGTCCTACATTATGTGACTGTACTAGTTCTAAATATATATATGGTCCAGTTGGACATGTTATTACTGGGGACCTTAATTTCATTCAAAATAAAAACCTTAGAAATTTGCTACGCAGAGGCCCTAAGTACAGACTGCCTATTCCTGTTGATTTTGATGACTGCATTAAGAATATCGTAACATCCTTACATGATTATTGCACTAAATGGTGCAGGAAGGAAAATGCTGAAATTACTGCACTCAATGATTGGAAAACAAAAATATTTAGTATGGCCATGAATAAAATATGTTTTTATGATACACATCCTTTGGCCCTACCACATTCACCTAAATTTAATAAACAAAATCTCTGTAAATTGCTTGAAGACTTAAAATCTAAATTCGTCTTAGTTCCTGCTGATAAGGCTGCTAATAATGTTATCATAATATGACGAGTGTTTTATGTTCAAACTATTTCACAAGAACTTTCACAAACTACATCATATTGTGAGTACAATAAGCAACCTAATGAAATTATTACCGACCATATAGCCCAATGCATAAAGTTAAATGTAATAGTCAATATTACTGACAAGAAATTGCCATCACTTTACTGGATACCTAAATTACATAAGACGCCATATAAAAGTCGTTTTATCGCTAATTCAGTGTCTTGTTCCACCAAACAATTATCAGTGTATCTTACATCTGCATTGAGTGCTATTAGATATCATATAGCTAAATTTTGTAATAAAGTTTATGAAAATAGTAATATTAACCTATTTTGGTCAATAAAAAACACCTTAGAAGTTATTGATAAAATTGAAAATAAAAAATATAGGGTGTCACAGGTAAGTACTTATGATTTTTCGACACTATACACAACGCTTCCTCACGCTTTAATAAAATCCAAACTTGTTTCTTTGATTGAAAAAACTTTTGCTATAGAGAAATGTTTGTACCTAGCTTTAAACACTAAAACAGCTTTTTTTACTAATCAGATATTAGATAATTACATCATTTGGACTGGTCTTGACTTTTGTGCAGCACTTACTTTTCTTTTGGATAACTTGTTTGTTGAATTTAATGGTAAAATATTTAAACAAATTATTGGCGTTCCTATGGGTACTAATTGTGCGCCACTTATAGCTGACCTTTTTTCGGCGTAAGCTGCATAAGCCAGCTTTTCACCTTAGCCTGACCTTTGTAAGTGTCCAATAAAATTCCAATAAAATTTCCCGCGGCTAGGTACGAATGAATACACTTCATTTATTCCATTGGCTGATTTGAGTATACAACCAGAACATTGGAAGCATATCCGCGTCTTTGTAACACTGTTTTACTGTATGAAACAATTTTATCTCGAATGAAAAGGCTTAATAGATAGAACAGTTTTACACTCAATTCTCGACATCAATACAGTGTGTGCGTACACCTTTTATTTTCAGAGTATTACCAGCGCAAGAGCGTTTATACTTAAAAGGCTATGTTCTCATATTTAGTACTTACTTCCTTATTCCTGTCAACATGTTAACATGTAAAAGTATAAAGAGCAATGGAAGCGAGGCCTCACTTTAAAGCATTGCATTTCAACCCGCGAGGTATATCGGGTCAATTCGCGGACATTCAGGTCATCACCGGAGTTGGCGGCCAGTAAAATAATCGTTATATAATAAAGACGCTATCCGTGAACTAGGTGACCTGGAATTTTCTTTAGACCAGAAATATGTTAAATGAAGATATTCAGCAATATAATTATGGTATGTAAATAATAGATTCTTAATGTGTTTTCAACAATACAATGATAAATATTATTGTTGATAAATTTAACAATAATTATTCGTCCATATTGCCTAATGTACTAAAGTGATATTATGAGCATGTAACAGTTTATAGGTGTCTATCGCAACCGTTGATTATTTTTGATGTTTCTACTTCATATACACTTATATTAATTAATGCAGCATCATCATACTAAAACAATATACCAGAAAGAGAAAAATAATGCATTTGAATATCAACCGTACTTTCGTTTGACAACTGATCATGCGTTTACTAGTTGAACCTAAATTTAGTTTTAGTGCAGATTTGTTCAGACGACACAAAGACACGAAATTGTTTTACGGATCATTTCAGCTTACAGGACTGGGTGGGTCACGTAAGAATATCGAATATAAAATATATTTTTATAAACAACTGGTAGCAAGGTGAGTTGCAGATAATTAATCAGTAACCACATTTTAACTAACTATTTTGACCTGTTAATTCTTTTCAGCTCAATTCAACAGTGCAAAATGCCCATAATATCACTTAGCACGATGATAATTGATACTGGTAATAATCGAATCAAATAGCAATGCCCGACAAACCACTAAAACAGGTTTGTTCGAAGAACGCGCCTATAATTACGGATACTTCTCGTGTGGCCGGTTGACTCATATGTTTAAATTTCGCTTCCACTTCTTTTTGGTTTTCTGTTTTGTATCTATAGGTTTATGACCAGCAATATGTTATAATGTAAAATAAGCCGCGAAAACTCCCCGTAACATCCCGTACTGCGTGTGATGCAGCTAAGAACTGCACAGAAAAAGACATTCGCTATACTTGATCTCATTCATTAAACTATTTACGCCGAATATCTTTTTTAAAGATATTTCTTGTTTATATTGTTATGAAAGCGAATTTATGTTAGAATTATCTAAAACTAAGCAAATAGATTTGATTAATTGTTTTAACCTTACTAGTAGGTACATTGATGACATACTTAATTTAGATAATCCATTATTTGAACAATATATTCACAAAATCTACCCAAAAGAACTAGTCTTAAATAGATCGTGTAAATCCAATACAGACGCTGCGTATTTATACTACATTTAACTATTAATAATAATTTGATCAAAACTAGTTTATACGACAAACGGGACGATTTTAACTTTGAAATTGAAAATTTTCCGTTTCTGGATGGCAACATCCCTAAAGGACCTTCCTATGGTATTTACATTTCACAGTTGGTACGTTATGCCAGAGCATGTTCGTGTATTAAAGATTTTAATAATCGTAATCTAATATTAACTAAAAAATTGCTAAAACAAGGCTTTTTGTATCATAACCTAAGAAATAAATTTGCTAGATTTTTCTCTAAGTATGGTGATTTAATTTCAAAATATAATGTTTCTTTAAAATGGCATTTAAATAATGGAATCTCCCATCCATCATTTTACGGAGATGTTTTGAAGCGTGTCCGCAAATTAAAATATGTTAAACCAAATGTTCATATTAAACTTTTCAATTTAATAAACTTGTTTTTATCAAAAGGATACGATGCTTATGTACTTAAAAACACGTGTTTGATGGTTTTCGATTCACTATATCTTTCTTCCCTTAAAATTTGGAATTACTAGTGATATTATAGGCATTTTTCAATGTTGAATAAAATTGTGTCATTGTGTCGTATGAACAAATCTGCATGAATACTACATTATAGGCATTTTTCACTGTTGAATAAAATTGTGTCATTGTGTCGTATGAACAAATCTGCATGTAAACTTCGTTTGGACTCAATTCGTACATCAAATCATTTCTGTCTTCAGTTGTCAAAACACCTATATACTGTTTAATTCCAATAATGTCGCTTTAATGGAATTACCATTTTTATTCATTTGCTTCTTAATATTATATCAACTAAACTTGTTTTATTAGTAGCACAGCCCTATTAATATTTTTATTTAGTACTGCCCTTGGAATTTGTTCACGTCATTATGTCATTATGGATTTTTGTGACGTCATACGACCGACTTTCCCAGTTGTAATCTACATGCATAGGTCATTGGGTTTATAACGTTCCATTTTATTTATATTTTCTCTCTGATACGCGTTTCTTGTTTGATTTAATTATTTTTAATTTGTTTAGCAGTCACATAAACAACCAAGCTATGTAATATGGAATTTTTACACCCATTATTGCTCCTTCTTCCTGTTTTTGCGCGTTGATTATCTGAGATATTAACTATATGATTCTATATTCTCAAATCTTTTCTATAAAGAAGGAATGTAGTTGACAATTGTTAATAGTTTTATTTGATCGTTCGTCAAAAAGTTGTAATTCTGTTACTCTTGTATCTTCAATGCAATTGAGTAATTAAATTGAATGCGTTTTAATTCCCTTTTATTATTGTTTAATTTGAGTTACAATGCTATGACGTTAAATTTTATTTACACTTAAATGTATTATGAATATTGCTGGGCCAAGTGTGAGGTTGAGCGCTCTATAACCAGGTTTAAACCCCCAATGCTTTGCATTGACCGTTCCAAGGCGGTGACCCCAGCTTTATTCATATTTTGTGTTTATGTTGGTTTGTATTGTGCTGTATTGTGCTGTTTTGTACTGTTTGGGCAATCGGTCACTTGCCTTAAATAAATTATCAACTAATTGTTTTTAATGAAAATTCAATACTGCTCCAGCAGCTGGAGTTTCACTTCTTTATATATCCATCAACGGTGTGGAGATTGTTCGAAGACCTTTACACTCAACTTAATTGATAAATACAATGTATACAGGTTAAGAGCAGCGTTATGTGTGTTGTTTGTTATAGTAAATAGAAAAACAATATTCCATTTCCCCTTTTAACAATTGTGTAATAAATAAATAAACCAAATAAGACTGTTCATGGCTTTGTTTTCATTAAGACTGTTTTCGTGAATTCATAAGTGTTTCTTTTAACAAGATCATTCCAGTTCATGAGTATAATTATAGTGTTATACTCCCTTATTTAATGTCACTGTGGGTCAACAATGTCCTCTACATTTTCTTCATTTTCATCCGCAGGCATAGGTATACCACGCTTCAAACAATTTATGGTATGCATTACTTTTTCTTTGAGCAAAGCTTTATGTGGCAACAGTTCTTTAAATGCACTTGTTTTAATGGAACAATAGCCATCCAAAGTCCGTCCACTTACTTGACAAAATGGCTTCAGATGTTTCAACAAGCAGCTCAAATCCTCATTTTCACTTCTACTCTTGTGTGAAGACTTCACTTCCTTGTTACTGATTTGTAAATCAATATGTGAGACAATATTATTAACAACTGGATAAGCTTTTAAAATGGTTTCAATTGAGTGTTCGTTTTTGTTAGAACCAAGACCTTTAATTAGTTCTTTCATCTCCTTCACTTGATTTTCCTTTTGCATATCTACAGCCTTGTTTTTTGCTTTTGCTCCTTTTGGATTAACACATGCTGCTGCTCGGACCTGAATTGCAAGTTTTGGTGGCAACATAACTTCGGTTTTTAATATATATTCTAAACACTCGACCATGTACTTGGATAGTGGGGAGTGATTATAGAAGAAGGGATCATCATCTTGAGGCAGTTGTTAATCCTGAAGACATCTCCTTCTTTCACAGCATCTTTCAAGTTCAAAATGATGAAGTAGTGCTGCAGAAAGTTCATAACATAATTCTTTAAGTCATCTGGCTTCACAAGTTTTACATTAATTAACAAGTTTCCAACTGGAATTTGTATGGTCTCCTTTTCTTCTAACACTTTTGTTGGTATTTCGATTCTTGTTTGTCCAGTCTGCTAGTGAAATATAAGTGAAACTTTTCCATTTTCTACAGGGAGGCTGACTCTCTGTCCTTCAACTATTAGCTCAATTCTTTCTGGGCTTTCACACTGAAGTAAAAAAGGACACATACATAAATAAACAAGCAGATTCGTTGAATTGATATCCCCCCGCCAATATACTGCTGGACACAAAAGTGTTATATTTGACACTCAAAAAAGCATTTTTTCAAGATAAAAAGGGCCATAACTCCATTATTAACAGATGGTGTAAAATGCCATTTGCCGTGCATCATCATCTTATCCTTATATATACTCATAAAAAAATAATAAGAATACTTATTTATTGCATTTAAGAGTGACTGCTTGTGTTCACTTTGTTTTCTAACACAACTGCAGTCATGACATCCCCAAGCATTTGCCAACTTTTCCCCATCAATTATTAGATAAAAGGAATAAAATCTTTTTTTGTCAATGTTGCACCTGTAAAAAATGTTGATGCACTAGGGGTAAAACATTGGGAATGTTAACAGTAAACAATGATTCAAACCCTTAATAAGCAATGGTATCATGGCCATCAAATGCATGTTTTTTAACGAATATGGAAGTCATTTTTTCCCCAATGAAACTGTTTTTTTCCAGCTTAATTTAATTACTTTAATGGTAAAAAGTACATTCTGTTATACTTACTGTTCTGTTGCAGGGGTCATAATACCAATTAATATTTTATTAAAGAGCCTGCATCTTTATATATGTGAGAAATGTACCAGCTACAGAACAGATAATCTTTTTGCAGAGTTATTATAACCAAATTAAATCATGTTGATTTTTTTTTTCAAAATAAACTTGTACAGACAATGTGAATTTCATTTTTTTTTGCTGTTTAATACTCCATTCAGTTATCTAGCACTATCTACATCTATGACACTTGGACAAATTTGAAACACATTAATATAAGTGATTAATTAGTAAATGTTCTTACATAATAATTATGTTGTTTTTCATTTTATAGAATTTGTATCCATCTTACTATTCCAAATCATTTATTTGATTGATTTACATATGTACTTGGCATGTGATGTGTTCCAAACTTACCCAGCAAACAAAAATTGAAATTTTCAACAAGAACTTGTAACTGTCAACAACTTTTATTAACATTCAAACGGAATGTACATACTTGAATGTGAATATGCATGATCATGAAACAATTGCTTCCTAGGTTGAGCAACCGCAGTGTCATCACAGCATCCTTGAGTTAAAACATCTATAATAGTTACTTACATTGATATTTTCATTTTAATTCATAAGCTTCAAGGATTATTATTCTAAAATAATTTTAATACATAATCATTTATGTTAATTTAAAGGTTCCACATGACAGTGATTTCCCCAATAATTTTTCCAAGCACATTTATTTTTCACGCACTCATCATTTTTCCAGGTCTACAAAATTATAGTTACAATTTAAGATATATATGTCAAATGAGACGTATGGTAAAAGCTTCTTAATTTAAGATTAAAAAAATTAAGGCGAAATTGAAGATTTTAGAGATTTAATGAATTTTTTTTTTAAAATAATTTTTAGGTGAATAGCAAAAAAAAACTAATGAAAGAATGGTGTCTTATTAATGAAAAATCGCATCGTTTCATGGAAACAAAGTGTTAATTGTAAGGACTTAAAGGAGGATGTCTATTATAAATATAGTTCAATATAAAAATAAAATAAGTCAAACCTGACAGTCGACATATACCCTACTTATTTGATATAAGCATGCTACCTGAACCAAACCATTTAAAATAGCTGATCTCAAAGGCTTAAGCTCCCTTTGGACACATACAAATGCTACCTTAATGCGGCTCATTATACCACAACAAATATTAATTAATGATTTCAAAGTACTTGATAAATTTTTTATCCAAAACATGCCCAGGGTTTCTAGTCCCCCTCCATGTTCTTTTTTATTTTGGATAACAACATTATCATGGAGTATTATCTGCTCATAGGCAAGGGTATCATCGGATTCCATCCAACTCATTGTGGCTAGATTTTGGACATACTCACAGTGAATAAATATTATATCTAGGGCAGATCCTTAGGGGGCTGAAGTGGCATATACCCCCATAATTCCTCGACAAACTATGTCGGATTAGTTAAACTAATATTTGAATATTTAATCGGGTACCAAAAAAGTGTGCCGGATTCACATTGAAAAAATCCTGGATCCGTCCCTGTAACTTCATCATTTCATGTGCACAAACAATACATTTATATTCTTATGCTACTGGCATTTTTTATCACTGCAATTTATCAGTACAACAACCTCCTAGAGAAAGCATCAAACTTAAAGATTTATTTTGGATAAAATGTTAATATCAATGGATAATTTTGCGATAAGCATGATTAAAAATGGCAATATTAAAAAAAAAAGAGAATAAAGCAGCACAAGTAATTAACCAGTATCCAGTGTGTGACATAAAACAAACACAAGTCAGCATTTAGAAAATAGCCAAAATCGCAACGTAAACGTGAACATCCAAATGTATGGTCATTACACAAATCGTGATTTCTCTATAAAATTTGATGAAACATTCAAAATAAATACAGATGACATATATATTGGTGTATTCTTGATTTATTTAAACCATTACCCGAACATTATCTTGTATTTTGTAAAATTTGCTCACATTTGATAATCCACAGGCCGCCCGCATGTTTGAAGTTTACCTGACCTTCTTTTCCGCAGTAAAAGAGGCAGGGGAGCAGATACGATTCAGATAAGGCCCAAAATATAACAAAATGTAGAATAAGGGTGATGGGTAAAAAATTTGCTTAAAAGGCCTGAGAAAATCCCTGACACCTAAAATTATGATTATCAGTAAATTAAAGGTCCAAATTAAGACATCTAAATCGCTTAAACATACATACCTAATTTCAGCTTTTCTATACTGGACACCAATTTTTCAAAAACCGGTATTCTCTTTGGTGTCGTCTACGTGGCCGACTTTAACTTTTCTGTGCTGCAGATAAGGTTTTCAGCTATTGACATCCGTCTACGTTTTGGAGTTCCCTTAAGTGGAGTAACTGCTCTCTTTTTAACATTTTCCAGCTTTTTTTCCACAGATCTGCATGGACAAGACAAAAAATCAAGTATATATGTTATACCAATGCTGTTGTATCATAAGATTGGCACTCTAAAATCAATAAAACATGGGTATCATGTTAGTTTACAGCGTTCAATGAGCTCTTTGCATACAAGCAAGGGAAAACCACAAAGTAATTGTTGGATTTCTGTTATTTGTAAACTGGATGATATTCGAATGTACTAACCAGGGGTTCATCACGTATATAATAACAAATGATCAGTTGACAAGGGTCAAATAAAGCGTACTTAATATATGTAAAAGCCAAAGAATACTCCTGTCATAAATAAATACAAGCTATCAGTATTTAGTGCATCAACGTAGCATGTTCTCAAATGACACTCAAATGACATGCCGAATTGTAAATGTAAACACAAATTGTGGTTCAACATCTAGCTGCAATAAAACATACAAGATCTATACATTTTAAAGTATTTAATCTTAAATCACTTTATTGGTGGACCCTCTGCATATTATCAACCGACTGGCCCCATATTAAAATTGAATTCAATTAACTGTTATTGATTTATAGCAATGGTGCTTGAGGAGGTTGGGTGAGGGGAGGTAGTTAATATAAATTGCCACCATATAGTCTTTTGATGATATTTGCTTTGGTAGACTCTCGGCTTTATTCTGAACGTGAATTATTTCAGCTGGGGGGGGGGGAGGGCACAGAAATTATCAAAAGGAGCTGGCAAGACTGCTCGAATAACCAGTCATTTCTGTTGCCGGTCAGCTTTCTACATCTTGACATGGTACGTCACTGCAAATGACCTGGATAACTACATGATCAGCATTATATTACGTCTAAAGAATGTACAAGTAATGGACAGATTTTTTTAAATCATGTGTATACCGTTTAAATGCACGAAATTTTGATATTTTCGACCAGCAGTTGGCGAATATTCGCTGATTTACAGTGGGAAGAATTCTAAGGCCGCCGCTTTCAAGTCCTCCCGCTTTCTTCCGTGACTTAAATAAATAAACATCTCTGTGGCTATTTACACAAAGATCACATTCTGACGCCATCATTGTATTGTTTTTGTTGTTGTAACATTCTAAGAATGGTATTACGTGGGCGGACTACTTTCAACCCGTATTTCTCCCGAGTCCGATTATGATAATCTGCGAGGGGTACCGAATGTGTATAACTGTCAATAAAGATGCTGACGTATGGACTGTGACCTTATATTTTTTATTTATTTATGGAATTATTCCTAATGTGTTTCAAGAACAGTGAAGTGTGAAAGGAGTTGTAATATAAGAAGTGTTTATAGAAAGTCATTTGCTAAAAAATGCAACTATTAATTTGCGTGGGTGTCTTCTGCGAGATAAATCCAATTTCGTTAATTCTTCGTAGCCTCTAAACCTATAAGTCCGTGCACCTTAAATTTCAATGGCATACCTTTCATGAAAAATCATTAGACAATAACTAAACTTGATATATACTTTATGATTTATCTTTTGTTTAACAAATAACGAGTGAAATATGTTGGTTGACGGTAATAATAATGGAATTACGTACCTTTAAACATTCACTATATGGTAGTCTGCGTCACACAGAATTACCCTATTAGATCGAGCACCGATTTTGATGACGTCACAGCAAGGCCCTGGGATGTGTTTATAAAAGTCGATATATGTTTTTGTGAATATGTGTTTATTTGTATTAAATATGTGTTGTTTTAGATAAATTTCGTGAATAAACTGTATTGAAAATAATGGTTTAAACAAAACTGGTCTTCATAGCAACGAAAGATGAACTGTGATAACTGTATTCAGAGGTCTAGATAAAGTGTATTTATTATTGGAAAATAGCTTAATAAAATTCTATTCACAATGGGGGCATAACAGGCTGTCACCCCTTCTGATGACAGTTGTTTTGTGACAAAATCTCAAATTGACGTAGTGGGAACCTTTATCGCAATAGGCCGGTCTTAACGTATGGTCTCGTGTCATCATTTGGGGGTAAAATTTTCCGCATATACAGCATACTTTAATCGTATTGTAATGCAAAGTACATAGAGCAAAATACAAATTCGAGACGGGCCTCCAAGGGAAACTACTCTTACAACATTTTACGATCAAAACATTGACAAAAATAGCCGTCTGGTGAAGGAAATGTGCAGATTTTAAACATTGTTTAGGCTATTTCTTTGGAACGAGGTCAGAAACTGTTATTTTACTCTGCTAAAATAATTAAATAATTTATAAAATGATATATCTAAGTTTGTGAGTCCCGGGCTTTTGCTGCCGATCCCATTTGTCGCAACTGGCGACAATTTATTCAAAATGGCGAATTTCATAACTGACACTTTAATTGCAGTCTTTGCTTATCTTGATAGCAAAAAATCTGGACTTGTACATAACTGGAGAATATAAAATCATCAGTATAAACACGCCCCCAGGGTCATTTATTTGTATCAGATTTCTAACTGCCCCTCTATTCCACATGAGAGTGACATCCTGTGAAAAATTGCCTGTAACGTAACCGTATCTGTTTCACGCTTGGTTGGACACAAACACACTCAGTTGAAATCAAAATCAGCAGTTTAACATTCTGAATTCTTTGGGAATCAGTTTGTGACAACACAGTGATTTTTCATTCATAATAACTATAAAAAATTTTAGCATATTTTTGAGTGCGGTCTCATTTTGTTTCAAAACATGGTAAATCTACAGCCTGGATAAAGTTATCGTCGTGTTAGTACCTATTATCGAACAGCACCTATTATCGGACGTTTTGTTTTAGTTCTGTATGCACATGCGCAAAGGTGCGCATGACGTCACATTGATAAACAAATGGTCGCACATGAAGTCCATGACCTACTTGCCTACTTAGCTTGAAACAAATGCGCCGAAAACAGATTAAAGGAATGCATTTATTGTAATTTACAGCGTTTTGTGTGTTTTTTGCTATTACTTTTTAAATTCATTTATCAAAACGTGCATTTACACACCAAAAAGCATTTCCGTTTGCAATTTTGATTGCAGCAGACGCAGATTTTTTCGTCGAGTCCGGGTCACGTGATAGTCATTTGACTTTGTATATACTGGAGTAGTATTTATGAAGTGTCGGGCAATAGGTCATATTTACATCGGCCGCCATTTTGTTTTGTCTGCTAGAGGTGACAATAATCAGGGAAACATTGTCATGAATTCTTGAAGGTAGTTTGCTGGAAAACTTTACAGATAAATCATTCAAAGATTGAACTGTTAGTCATTTGTTTAAACAAAATGTTTTTGTCATTTTAAGTGTTTCAATTTTAAGGTTAGTAAACGTAATTTCTTAGGTGTTCGATAACTGGTTCGTCCACCATAATATTTTTTGGATTTGATTTCTGCACTTTTTAACATTGTCTGTCCTCAATCATGATGAAATTAATCAAGAATAAGGGCGAACAGTTGATATTTCAATAAATACAAATCTTGTTTGGAAGCAGGATTACGTGTTCTTCAAGTCAAGTGTTATTTTCATATTGTCATATATTTTCGCGACCTAATGAAACCAGCAACAATGCTGACATTGGTTAATGATTTGAAATAAAAGTGTTTTACAATAGATATCTCCTATATTTAGCAGTCATAATGTAACACTTGAATCTCAATAATGGAGTTTATGCTACTTCATGGACCATGGTGAAAATAAAGTTTATTTGAGAGCTGAAACAAATGATAAAAATTAGAATCCTTTCTTTGATTCTGTGGTTTTATGTTTGAATACATAAATCTGAATTACTTATGCAGCCCACAGTTACAGTAATGTTAACATTATTTGATTTTTTTGGTGTTGTTTATCATATGGACTTTTTAAGACCCCGAAGAGTGGCATATAGTTTTTTAACTGTCTGTTTGTCCGTCCTTCTGTCTGTCCGTCAGTCAGTCTGTCCGTTCTCACGAATGATACATTGTGAAACTTTTTTATGCCCATATATACATTGTGTGTCTTAATTTCATTGTGCGACAAGTCGCACAATACATTTGCCCAAAGTTCGTCAAAATGTGTCTTGTGCAACTTTAAACCTATCTGGAGAAGTCGCACAACGTTTTTGTCCAAAGTGTGTCCAAAGGATGTCCATGTAAAACTGTCTATGCGATGGACGAGACCGTAACTTTTATTTTTGCAAGTGTCCGTAAAAGTTTGAGCGTCTATATTTGAGGCAATCAGAAGCCTGTTTATAAAAAAAAACGAGCCAATGAACACCAGGCTTTCTAATCGACGCATGCGCGTGCACCAGCGTTCTCCCGCGTGATGGACATGTGGCTTTTGTGTGTAGTGGGTCTGTTTTAAACGTCGCAGAAACCAACATTACGGATAACGGATTTATATTGTATAGAACCATATGTGAGGTAAGTTTCGTATGTTTTTTTTGCTATAACTTTAATCTGTTTAGATGTTTTTTCTGTTTGTGAATAACTTATGGCACCCAGTTTAAGCCATGAAAACAGGAATAAATAAGGTACTTTTTGAAATCTGTTTAATTGGCCACACAGTTATCGGAAAATGCAATATTTAAATTTTGTCCAATTGTTTTTACATCAAATATGCCACAAGAACAACTAATTTTAAAAAGGTAAACGCACATTGCTTTCAAGAGTTGTTAATAATTTCGCTGTTTTTTCACGCGCACCTGCTCGTCGTTAGCAACGTGAAAAGACGCCGCCGTTTTGTTTGTAAACAACTTTGCTGCAGCAAAATATCTTAAATGGAAAGAAAGTAAAGCGGCGTTGTGGGGCGGCAGCCACCATAATAAGATTTTAATTAGATAAGACAAACTGTATATGCCGAACTGGTCAAACCCGTGTGTCAAAGTGGCATTTAATTACGATGCCGAAGTAACCAGGTGCCGAAGAAACTAGCTACCTGTCAATTGTAACCATTACCAGTGTATCTTAAAATGCGGCTTTTCCAGGGAAACCATGTGTTGGCTGACTACATGTTTAAGTTTTACGTCTTACGAGCAAATAAATGTGTATTGCTCTAGCAAAAACGTTTATCATTACACTGTTTTCAGTGAAACATATAGGATTTTCTTATTTTCTTTTAAAGATGCATTGACGATTATAAAGTTTGCTAAAAATTTGAAGTTGGATATCTATTATTTGAACAACATTCATTGAACATAAAGCTAAATCAATGTCCCCTTTTTCTTCAAAACAATGTTAAATTCCCCTACATTAGGGCCCGGCCCCAGTCCCTTGAAATGTAATTAGGGCTGTGTAATAATATCTAGGTTCAGTTTAAATCTGGGTAAAGTTTGTCACCAGATTAACTATTAAAAAATTATGAGTTCATAAAACAAGAGGAACAGAACTGTTTAGTTTTCTATGACAGTGTTCATTTTGTTTTTATGTGAGTACCTGGTGCATTGCTACTATATAATTTGCAGTTGAAAGTATTTACTTAAATAAATATACATGTAAATATAAATTTTATATTCAACACAAACACATAAGGTACATGCATGTACATTTTGTTTGTAAATAATTCTGAGGTAAATGCAGGGCTTTTTTCAGCCAATTTTACAGCTTTGATGGTCGGCCAATGAAAATACTAGAAGAGAAAATATTATAGTTATTGTGTTTATAAAATGTTTAACTTTTATTAAAATATTCAATGCTGGTCTTTCAAACTACTGATATTGAGCTGATTTTTAGCTCGACTGTTTTTAGCTCCACTGGCCAAAGGCCAGCGGGGCTTATGTCATGGTCCTGTGTCCGTCGTGTGTGCGTCCGTGCGTGCGTGCGTTAACTTTTTCTTTAAACATCTTCTTCTCCTAAACTACTGGTCCAATTCTGATGAAATTTCTCAGGAATGTTCCTGTGGTGAACCTCTTTCAAATTTGTTGAAATTATGCCCCTGGGGTCAAATTTGACCCTGCCCCGGGGGGTAAAAAAATTGAAAATTTGCTTATATAAGGCCTATTTTGTGCAAACTTTATAAATCTTCTTGTCCATAACCATTGGGCCTAGGGCTACCAAATTTGGTATGAAGTGACATCTTATAGTCCTCTACCAAGTTTGTTCAAATTATGTCCCTGGGGTCAAATTTGACCCTGCCCCGGGGGGGTCAAAATATTGAAAATTTGCTTATATAAGGCCTAT
Source organism: Dreissena polymorpha (assembly GCF_020536995.1). Taxonomy (NCBI): domain Eukaryota; kingdom Metazoa; phylum Mollusca; class Bivalvia; order Myida; family Dreissenidae; genus Dreissena; species Dreissena polymorpha. The sequence goes on from NC_068355.1 coordinate 202,700,265, forward strand.
TTTGTGCAAACTTTAAAAATCTTCATGTCCATAACCATTGGGCCTAGGGCTACCAAGTTTGCTACGTAGTGACATCTTATAGTCCTCTACCAAGTTTGTTCAAATTATGCCCCTGGGATCAAATTTGACCCTGCCCCGGGGGGTCAAAACATTGAAAATTTGCTTATATAAGGCTTATTTTGTGCAAACTTTAAAAATCTTCTTGTCCATAACCGTATGGCGTAGGGCTTACCAAATTTGGTATGTAGTGACATCTTATAGTCTTCTACCAAGTTTGTTCAAATTATGCCCCTGGGGTCAAATTTGACCCTGCCCCGGGAGGTTAAAAAATTGAAAATTTGCTTATATAAGGCCTATTTTGTGCAAACTTTAACAATCTTCTTGTCCATAACCATTGGGCCTAGGGCTACCAAATTCGCTATGTAGTGACATCTGATAGTCCTCTACCAAGTTTGTTCAAATTATGCCCCTGGAGTCAAATTTGACCCTTCCCCGGGGGATTAAAAAATTGAAAATTTGCTTATATAAGGCCTATTTTGTGCAAACTTTAAAACTCTTCTTGTCCATAACCATTGGGCCTAGGGCTACCAAATTTGCTATGTAGTGACATCTGATAGTCCTCTACCAATTTTGTTCAAATTATGCCCCTGGGATCAAATTTGACACTTCCCCGGGGGTTAAAAAATTGAAAATTTGCTGATATAAGGCCTATTTTGTGCAAACTTTAAAAATCTTCCTGTCCATAACCATTGGGCCTAGGGCTACCAAATTTGCTATGTATTGACATCTTATAGTCTTCTACAAAGTTTGTTCAAATTATGCCCCTGGGGTCAAATTTGACCCTGCCCCGGGGGTCAAAAAATCGAAAATTTGCTTATATAAGGCCTTTTTTGTGCAAACTTTAACAATCTTCTTGTCCGTAACCATTCGGCCTAGGGCTACCAAATTTGCTATGTAGTGACATCTTATAGTTCTCTACCATGTTTGTACACATTATGCCCCTGGGGTTAAATTTTACCCTGCCCCGGGGGGTCAAAATATTGAAAATTTGCTTATATAAGGCCTATTTGTGCAAACTTTAAAAATCTTTCTGTTCATAACCGTTTGGCGTAGGGCTATCAAATTTCGTATGAAGTGACATCTTAATGTCCTCTACCAAGTTTGTTCAAATTATGCCCCTGGGGTCAAATTTGACCCTGCCCCGGGAGGTTAAAAAATTGAAAATTTGCTTATATAAGGCCTATTTTGTGCAAACTTTATATATCTGCTTGTCCATAACCATTGGGCCTAGGGCTACCAAATTTGCTATGTAGTGACATCTGATAGTCCTCTACCAAGTTTGTTCAAATTATGCCCCTGGGATCAAATTTGACCCTGCCCCGGGGGTCAAAAAATTGAAAATTTGCTTATATAAGGCCTTTTTTGTGCAAACTTTAACAATCTTCTTGTCCGTAACCATTCGGCCTAGGGCTACCAAATTTGCTATGTAGTGACATCTTATAGTCCTCTACCAAGTTTGTTCAAATTATGCCCCTGGGGTTAAATTTTACCCTGCCCCGGGGGGTCAAAATATTGAAAATTTGCTTATATAAGGCCTATTTGTGCAAATTTTAAAAATCGTTCTGTTCATAACCGTGTGACGTAGGGCTATCAAATTTGGTATGAAGTGACATCTTATTGTCCTCTACCAGGTTTGTTCAAATTATGCCCCTGGGGTCAAATTTGACCCTGCCCCGGGAGGTTAAAAAATTGAAAATTTGCTTATATAAGGCCTATTTTGTGCAAACTTTATATATCTGCTTGTCCATAACCATTGGGCCTAGGGCTACCAAATTTGCCATCTAGTGACATCTAATAGTTCTCTACCAAGTTTGTTCAAGTAATGCCCCTGGGGTCAAATTTGACTCTGCCCCGGGGGGTTAAAAAATTGAAAATTTGCTTATATAAGGCCTTTTTTGTGCAAACTTTAAAAATCTTCTTGTCCATAACCATTCGGCCTAGGGCTACCAAATTTGGAATGTAGTGACATCTAATAGTCCTCTACCAAGTTTGTTCAAATTAAGTCCCTGGGATCAAATGTGACCGATCCCCAGGGGTCACAAAATTGAACATATGCTTATATTGGGCCCATTTTGTGCAAACTATACAAATCTGCTTGTCCATAACCATTGGGCCTATTTCTACCAAATTCGGTAGGTAGTGACATCTAATAGTTCTCTACTAAGTTTGTTCAAATTATGCCCCTGGGAACAAATTTGACCTTGCCCCAGGGATCAAAAAATGAACATATGCTTAAACAAGGCCTATTTTGTGCAAACTTTGAAAATCTTCTTGTTCTTAATTATAGAGCCTAGGGCTACTAAATTTGGTATGTAGTGATGTCTAATAGTCCTCTACCAAATTTGTTCAAATTATTCCCCTGGGCTCAAATGTGACCCGGCCCCGGGGGTCACAAAACTGAACATATGACATTTACCAGTGGAGATTACTGCGGCCGTGTGGCTGTGACCAACAACAACATCAACATCTTGTAAACATGAAATGAAACCCTGTCATTTAGTGCCATTTTAGGTCAGATGGTGACTGCTTAGAAAGGCATTGAAGTAAGAACATGTGTAATGAATGTTTCTCTGATAAACTGAAAAAAGTCGGGTTTTATTTAAATATGTTGAAAGTGACCATATATCCGGATGAAAATATTTTGGATGACATGTTAATTTCATGTCTTTTTGTAGTGTTTAAACCAGTTTAATAATATATTATTGATTTTTAAAACACATCTTCCATGAACATAATTATTTCAAGAAAAGTCAATATATGATAATGCACGATAAACTCAAACTGTGTATCCAAGAGAAGGTGTTGAAATTAATGAAGTGCAATGTTCTTAACTATCGCATATGCTGCTTTTTAATAACTAATGATTTATTGTTCCATTTGTGAATATTGACTCATGAATTGTATATAAGATTGTCAATTGCTGAACAATCCGTATATATTTCTGACCATTTTATAATTTTCTAAATATAAGTTATGAATTGATCTTAGAAGTCAAATGTATTACTTAATTAAAAACATTTATAAATATAAAGAAATATTCTTTAGATTATCATAATATTCTCAGGCCTGTTGGTCTTAGGGATGTGTGGGTTGATGAGCAATTTGTCCTTTTATCACAATTATTTCTACCCTACCTGATCATTTCCTTCATATTCCATTTTAATTTAATTGACGTCTGCAACCTCTTTCAAATTGGAAAAGTCCAAAATGTGTCGTTTGGTAAAGGGTTAAGGCATTTTGATTCCTATGGGTCTTGTGAATCTGTTTTAAATCAAATGCGTAGATTTGATCTTCAGCATCTAAAAATATGTGAAATAGAAAGAACGACAATATCTTTTGGAGAGATAAATGTACCTACGTTATTAGCAAAGGACCTGTGAAACAATTCCTGGGCTTTTTTGTCTGTTTAGTTAACATGGTAGTAACTTTTTCCATATATAAAAATGCTCACCCTTCCAACTTTAAGCGCCCAGTGGGACGAGGGATAGAAAGAGAAAGTCACATGCTTGAGTACATTTCAACCCATGCGCATTGCACGTTTTTTTCGCAAAGGAAAAACAGTGGAGCGATACAGGGCCATTATGGCCCTCTTGTTTGAGAAATACCGAGGTATTGTCATAGCCAGCTCTTCGTCCGCCGTCTGCCATCCGCGTCGTGCTAAAACCTTGACATTTGTCTCTAAAGTCAAAGTGCTTCCACCTACAACTTTGAAACTCCATATGTAGGTGCACCTTGAGGAGTTTTGAACGCAACACCCTTTTTTGGGGTCACTTGGTCAGAGGTCAAGGTCACTGTGACCTCTAAAAAACAATTCTGACAATCTTTTATTCAAAACTGCAACCGCAGCCGAGCGTTGGCAACCGTTATGCGGTGCTCTTGTTTAAATTCCAGTAGTATGGGTAGTTTTACATTCTCTTGAAAAACGCCCTGAAATACTTTTATTGTGGGAATGTTTATTCGTTATTTATTTGGTTTGTTTGTTTTGTGCGTTTGGGTAGAGCCACCAACCTTCTGCAGTTATCTGGAATCCGGGGGGGGGATCTTCCCAAATTTTAGGGCAGGAGTGTCCCGCTGAGACTTCCGAAATGTGACCCAACTCTGATAAAGTAGACCCATTTTGATACAATATTCTTGAATAAGCAGACCCATTTGTATACGACACCGTTGAGAAAGTGGACCCATTTCAATACAAGAATTTTGATAAACTGGACCCATTTCAGTACTAGAATTTGAAAAAGTGGTCACATTTCATACTAGAATTTTAATCTCTATCATATCAATACAGTATACTTATTGAATTATGCAAAGATTTATGTTGTTTTGATATATTATAAAGAGCGTTCTTAAGTATGACCGGAAATTAAATGATTTCTTAATTTGCTTTCAAAGCCTGTGATAACGATTTCATGATTCCACACATAATCAAAATTTTCTACAAAAAATATTTTATTATCCATGATGTCACCATGGCAGAGTATAATTCCGTGTACACATGTAGCATAAAGTCGGTTATTTTGACAGTCGTCAAATTCCGACACAATTTACATAAATCATTTGCAGTAACTGCACTTTTCCCGGCACGTTTAGATTATGTAACGATTTGGTCACTTAATTATGACGTATGTTAATATATGACGTCACAGTATCATCTTGTTCGATCAAGCAACAGATAAAAACAGTCAAGTTTCTGCATCTTTCTCGCTACTGATTGATACCCATTTATGTACAAGAATGACATTTATCATTCCCATTTTGATACTGATACTTTCAAATCTATATGCATTTATATACAAGCAAATTTCTGATTTCAATACCCATATCTATACTTAGATGCTCAAAACCATATCCATATCTATAATTTTAGTCGAAAAACACACCCCAATTAATCGGCACACCCCTATATACCGTATATAGGAAGTTAACCCCCCGGGTTTGGAGTGCACCTAATTACGTTCAGCATTATTCATTATTCAAAGATTGAAGGGAGGTATATAGGAGTGGCTTAGGATTGTCCGTGTTAAGTTTCCAAAATATAAAATGGCGTCTGATCTTATTTTACACTTATACTTGATTTCAACAATAACTCACTTGATGATCAGTACAGTCACACACGTTATGGACATGACAGTTACTTAGATTATTAAGATTAAAGTCACACAATTTATGGACATGACAGTAACTTAGGTTATGGACGTTAAAGTCACACACCTGCGTTATGGACATGACAGTTACCTAGTTTAATAATGTTAAAGTCACACACGTTATGGACATGACAGTTTAATAAAATTAAAGTCACACAATTTATAGACATGACCGTCACACAACTTACGGACATTTCAGTTAACATTAAAGTCACAAAATTTATGGACATGACAGTCACTTAGGTTATGGACGTTAAAGTCACACAATTATAGACACAACAGTAACTTAGTTTAATAATATTGAAGTCACACAATTTATGGACATGACAGTCACTTAGGTTATGGACAATTAAGTCACACAACTTACGGACATTACAGTGACACAACTTACGGTCATTACAGTTACTTAGATTATTAACATTAAAGTCACACAATTTATGGACATGACAGTCACTTAGGTTATGGACAATTAAGTCACACAACTTACGGACATTACAGTGACACAACTTACGGTCATTACAGTTACTTAGATTATTAACATTAATGTCACACAATTTATGGACATGACAGTCCCTTAGGTTATGGACAATAAAGTCACACAACTTACGGACATTACAGTGACACAACTTACGGTCATTACAGTAACTTAGATTATTAATATTAAAGTCACACTATTTATGGACATGACAGTCCCTTAGGTTATAGACAATTAAGTCACACAACTTACGGACATAACAGTGACACAACTTAGGGTCATTACAGTTACTTAGATTATTAACATTAAAGTCACACAATTTATGGACATGACAGTCACTTAGGTTATGTACGTTAAACGCACACGAATTATGGACATGCCAGTTACATAGTTTAATAAAATTAAAGTCCCACAATTTATGGACATGACAGCCACTTAGGTTATGGACAATTAAGTCACACAACTTACGGACATTACAGTCACAGAAGTTAGGGACATGTCAGTTACTAAGTTTATTAATATTACAGTCACACAATTTATGGACATGACAGTTACTTAGGTTATGGACAATTAAGTCACACAACTTACGGACATTACAGAATCACAACTTACGGCCATTACAGTTACTTAGATTATTAACATTAAAGTCACACAATTTATGGACATGACAGCCACTGTAATTATGGACAATTAAGTCACCACAACTAACGGACATTACAGTCACAAAAGTTAGGGACATGTCAGTTACTAAGTTTATTAATATTAAAGTCACACCATTATGGACATGACAGTCCCTTAGGTTATGGACAATTAAGTCACACAACTTACGGACATTACAGTGACACAACTTACGGTCATTACATTACTTAGATTATTAACATAAAAGTCACACAATTTGTGGACATGACAGTCTTTTAGGTGATGTACGTTTAAAAACACATTATGGACATGCCAGTTTCATAGTTTAATAAAGTTAAAGTCACACAATTTATGGACATGACAGCCATTTAGATTATGGACAATTAAGTCGAACAATTTACGGACATTACATTCACACACGTTAGGGACATGTCAGTTACTTAGTTTATTAATATTAAGGTCACACCATTTATGGACATGACAGTCACTTATGTTATGGATGTTAAAGTCACACACGTTATGGACATGACAGTTTCATAGATTAATAAAATTAAAGTCACGCAATTTATGGACATGACAGTCACGTATGTTATGGACGAATAAGCCACACAACTTATGGACATGACAGTCACACAAGTTATGGACATGACAGTTTCATAGTTTAATAAATTAAAGTCACGCAATTTATGGACATGACAGTCACTTATGTTATGGACAAATACGTCACACAACTTAAAGACATGACAGTCACACAAGTTATAGACATTCCAGTTAATTAGATTATTAATATTAAAGTCACACAGTTTATGGACATGACAGTCACGTATGTATGGACGTTAAAGTCACACACGTTATGGACATGAAAGTTTCATAGTTTAATAAAAGTCATGCAATTAATGGACACGACAATCACTTATGCTATGGACATGACAGTCCACACAAGTTATGGACATGATAGTTTCATAGTTTAATAAAGTAAAGTCACGCAATTTATGGGACATGACAGTCACTTATGTTATGGACAATTTAGTCACACAACTTACGGATATGACAGTCACACAAGTTATGGACATGACAGTTACTTAGATAATTGACATTAAAGTCTCACAATTTATGGACTTGGCAGTCACTTAGGTTATGGACAGTTAAGTTTCGGACATTATAGTCACACAAGTTATGGACATGACAGTTGCTAGATTGTTATTAAAGACACATTAGCAATAGGGATAAAAGATACACTAGTGATGTAGTTCATATACATAAATCATACCTATTAATGACACAAAAGTCAATAATCAAATTAAAAAAATTATTTTCATTTCAGTGGCCTTTACAGAAACAACAACCAAAGAACTTAGAGACCTTCTAAATGATGTAGAGTTTGCACTGAAGAAGGGATTCTTAAAGGTATGAAAACATAAACATATGTTCAGTATTACAAACTGACTAAAATAAATTGAAAATCCATAACATTTACTGTAAAGTAACACGTTTTTCAACTATTCATTTTACTTTGATTTTCAATTAAAATGTGTGTACAACATATTAACAATTTTGGCTTTACATATAAACATAATGTTTGTGTATGTGACTATTTTCACCTTTTCTGTGTTTTTTGATTTTATAATTCATTTGTCTGCCTATCATTGACCGAAACTCTGCATTTTTTATTTTTGTTAATGATTTTATACCTTCAAATCAGGATGTAGGTCAAGATAAATCACCGTCAGCCAGTAAAAAGGTGTGCTCATCAACAGGTCAAGATACATCGCCCACAGCTGGTCAAGAGGTTGTGGTCATCGGCAGGTCAAGATACATCACCCACAGCTAGTCAAGATGTCTGGCCATCAGCACATCAAGATACATCCCCTACAGCCAGTCAAGAGGTTTTGCTCATCAGAACGTCAAGATACGTCACACACAGCCAGTCAGGAGGTGAACCTTAGGAAATACACTGCAACATTAAGCCAGGTAAAGATTATATCTCGTACTTTGTGGGTTTGGAACTCATTTAAATTTAACAGTGGATTATTATGCCCGGCCCCGGATCGAATGATCGGGGGTATATTGTTTTTCGCCTGTCTGTCGTCATTCTGTTGAAAACTTTAACCTGGTTAAACTTTTGCAATAATGAATAACTTGTGTAATATTGAAGATAACAACTTGATCAAATATATGGCTTCAAAGCTTCGTTGAAACTTGACCTTGCTCTTACTTTTTCGAATGGCTTTCTAAGATCTCACTACTACTTTCAGCTCACCTGATTACAAAATGCTTATTTTGAGCGTAGAGAAAACTCCTTTTCTGATAGAGCAAGAACTAGGGCTTATATATTTGATGTGAATCTTGTCTATTAGAAAATCGGTAGCTTTTTGGTCATGTTTTTGGAAATTTATGCTGAACAAGGTCATCTGAGAAGACCAAAATAGCAGATCTGCGGTATCCTATTGATTTAATTATCGCCACTGTAGTGTGTGTTGTCAGAACATAAGGACTATATATTTTGTAATAAGTTTGAATTAGTGTTGCTTGCTTCTATTTGAATAATATTCTTTTTTTAACTTTTTCAGAAGCATGGGCCGAAGATGACCACACTATATCAGATGAGGATGAAGAGGAATTGAAGGAAAGAGAAAAAGGAAGCCCCCACAAAAAGGTTTGCAAAACGTCAGAAATCACAAAGGTAGAAAAGAAGAAATAAAAACTGACTTAAGTGAATATCTAAAAAGTGGAAATTTCCGCGGAAACCGCAGGTTGAAGATGCCAAACAGAAAAGTCCGTAAGAAAAATGGGCACATTTGGTCAAGGTTCAAGCGACAAGATAATAAGAAAATTAGTGCAATGAATCATAAGAAAAAATAAAAACGTGTTGTTTACTACCGGTACTCGGATGGAACATTATAAGAATACCTTCGAGAGACATTGACAAGTTCACGCGACAGTGACTTGGCAAATATGGGTGATGTTTGTGTTGCAAGTGGTAATTTTTGCGTGAGCATTTTATTTGTTGAATCGAAACTTTACTATGTATATGTTTAAAGGTGGAAAAGAATCTGGTATATTATCAACGTTAAAAATGCTTATGCAAAAGCATAGATGCAATATTTCCTTGCTTCATCGATGCTTTTGAATGTACCTTATTATTATCTTATATACCTGATTTTAGTTTACAAATAATTATAAGTAAAGTTTAAGGTATAGAATAAAACACATGTTATGAACATAGATCACAAATGAATTTTAGAATCAAGCTCTACTTGTCACTACTTAGGAAGAAACATTTTTCAAAATATATTCTTTTTTCTCCTGTGGTTTTTGATATTAAAAAAAAGATTGTGTGTCCTTTCCAAAAGGTCGCTAATAATATGTAACTTAAGCTGCCATATGTATGGTCCAAACTTGAAGAAAATGTTTGGGCAAGACCAATATGAAATCTGGGTCATGTGGGTACAAAAGCTAGGATGTGTGCAAAATTTACAAAAATAATTGTAAATATGCTTGAAGACACATGTTTGATCCATTTTTTTAAAGATAATATTAAGTTTGACAAATCTTAATGAACTTTTGTCTTAAGAAAGAGTTGTTTATACATTTTTCAGTTTGAAATTGTTATTACAAATACATATGCACACACCCTAGCATGTTTTTTGTTTTACGTTACTTGTTTGTAAT